>NW_027489088.1:0-112345 GCF_050948215.1 Halictus rubicundus | reverse complement strand
GAGGATAGGATAGGATAGATGATAGGATAGGATAGAGGATAGGATAGGATAGAGGATAGGATAGGATAGAGGATAGGATAGGATAGAGGATAGGATAGGATAGAAGATAGAGGATAGGATAGGATAGAGGATAGGATAGGATAGAGGATAGGATAGGATAGAGGGTAGGATAGGATAGGGGATAGGATAGGATAGAGGATAGGATAGGATAGAGGATAGGATAGGATAGAGGATAGGATAGGATAGAAGATAGGATAGGATAGAGGATAGGATAGGGTAGAGGATAGGATAGGGGATTTGATAGGATAGAGGATAGGACAGGATAGAAGATAGGAGAGGATAGAGGATAGGATAGGATAGAGGATAGCATAGGATAGAGGATAGGATAGGATAGAGGATAGGATAGGGGATTTGATAGGATAGATGTTAGGGTAGGATAGAAGATAGGATAGGATAGAGGATAGGATAGGATAGAGCATAGAATAGGATAGAGGATAGGATAGGATAGAGGATAGGATAGGATAGAGGATACGATAGGATAGAGGATAGGATAGGGGATATGATAGGATAGATGAAAGGGTAGGATAGAAGATAGGATAGGATAGAGGATAGGATAGGATAGAGGATAGGATAGGATAGAGGATAGGATAGGGGATTTGATAGGATAGAGGATAGGATAGGATAGAGGATACGATAGGATAGAGGATAGGATAGGATAGAGGATAGGATAGGATAGAGGATAGGATAGACGATAGGATAGGATAGAGCATAGGATAGGATAGAGGATAGGATAGGATAGAGGATAGGATAGGTGATTTGATAGGATAGATGATAGGGTAGGATAGAAGATAGGATAGGATAGAGGATAGGATAGGGTAGAGCATAGAATAGGATAGAGGATAGGATAGGATACAGGATAGGATAGGATAGAGGATAGGATAGGATAGAGGATAGGATAGGATAGAGGATAGGATAGGATAGAGGATAGGATAGGATAGAGGATAGGATAGGATAGAGGATAGGATAGGATAGAGGATAGGATAGGATAGAGGATAGGATAGGATAGAGGATAGGATAGGATAGAGGATAGGATAGGATAGAAGATAGAGGATAGGATAGGATAGAGGATAGGATAGGATAGAGGATAGGATAGAATAGGGGATAGGATAGGATAGAGGATAGGATAGGATAGAGGATAGGATAGGATAGAGGATAGGATAGGATAGAGGATAGGATAGGATAGAGGATAGGATAGGATAGGGGATAGGATAGGATAGAGGATAGGATAGGATAGAGGATAGGATAGGATAGAGGATAGGATAGGATGGAAGATAGGATAGGATAGAGGATAGGATAGGGTAGAGGATAGGATAGGGGATTTGATAGGATAGAGGATAGGACAGGATAGAAGATAGGAGAGGATAGAGGATAGGATAGGATAGAGGATAGCATAGGATAGTGGATAGGATAGGATAGAGGATAGGATAGGATAGAGGATAGGATAGGATAGAGGATAGAGGATAGAGGATAGGATAGGATAGGGGATAGGATAGGATAGAGGATAGGATAGGATAGAGGATAGGATAGGATAGAGGATAGGATAGGATAGAAGATAGGATAGGATAGAGGATAGGATAGGATAGAGGATAGGATAGAGGATTGGATAGGATAGAGGATAGGATCGGATAGAGGATAGGATAGGATAGAGGATAGGATCGGATAGAGGATAGGATAGGATAGAGGATAGGATAGGATAGGATAGAGGATAGGATAGGATAAAGGATACGATAGGATAGAGGATAGGATAGGATAGAGGATACGATAGGATAGAGGATAGGATAGGGGATTTGATAGGATAGATGATAGGGTAGGATAGAAGATAGGATAGGATAGAGGATAGGATAGGATAGAGGATAGGATAGGATAGAGGATAGGATAGGGGATTTGATAGGATAGATGATAGGGTAGGATAGAAGATAGGATAGGATAGAGGATAGGATAGGATAGAGGATAGGATAGGATAGAGGATAGGATAGGGCATTTGATAGGATAGAGGATAGGATAGGATAGAGGATAGGATAGGATAGAGGATAGGATAGACGATAGGATAGGATAGAGCATAGGATAGGATAGAGGATAGGATAGGATAGAGGATAGGATAGGTGATTTGATAGGATAGATGATAGGGTAGGATAGAAGATAGGATAGGATAGAGGATAGGATAGGGTAGAGCATAGAATAGGATAGAGGATAGGATAGGATACAGGATAGGATAGGATAGAGGATAGGATAGGATAGAGGATAGGATAGGATAGAGGATAGGATAGGATAGAGGATAGGATAGGATAGAGGATAGGATAGGATAGAGGATAGGATAGGATAGAGGATAGGATAGGATAGAGGATAGGATAGGATAGAGGATAGGATAGGATAGAGGATAGGATAGGATAGAGGATAGGATAGGATAGAAGATAGAGGATAGGATAGGATAGAGGATAGGATAGGATAGAGGATAGGATAGGATAGGGGATAGGATAGGATAGAGGATAGGATAGGATAGAGGATAGGATAGGATAGAGGATAGGATAGGATGGAAGATAGGATAGGATAGAGGATAGGATAGGGTAGAGGATAGGATAGGGGATTTGATAGGATAGAGGATAGGACAGGATAGAAGATAGGAGAGGATAGAGGATAGGATAGGATAGAGGATAGCATAGGATAGTGGATAGGATAGGATAGAGGATAGGATAGGATAGAGGATAGGATAGGATAGAGGATAGAGGATAGAGGATAGGATAGGATAGGGGATAGGATAGGATAGAGGATAGGATAGGATAGAGGATAGGATAGGATAGAGGATAGGATAGGATAGAAGATAGGATAGGATAGAGGATAGGATAGGATAGAGGATAGGATAGAGGATTGGATAGGATAGAGGATAGGATCGGATAGAGGATAGGATAGGATAGAGGATAGGATCGGATAGAGGATAGGATAGGATAGAGGATAGGATAGGATAGGATAGAGGATAGGATAGGATAAAGGATACGATAGGATAGAGGATAGGATAGGATAGAGGATACGATAGGATAGAGGATAGGATAGGGGATTTGATAGGATAGATGATAGGGTAGGATAGAAGATAGGATAGGATAGAGGATAGGATAGGATAGAGGATAGGATAGGATAGAGGATAGGATAGGGGATTTGATAGGATAGATGATAGGGTAGGATAGAAGATAGGATAGGATAGAGGATAGGATAGGATAGAGGATAGGATAGGATAGAGGATAGGATAGGGCATTTGATAGGATAGAGGATAGGATAGGATAGAGGATACGATAGGATAGAGGATAGGATAGGATAGAGGATAGGATAGGATAGAGGATAGGATAGACGATAGGATAGGATAGAGCATAGGATAGGATAGAGGATAGGATAGGATAGAGGATAGGATAGGTGATTTGATAGGATAGATGATAGGGTAGGATAGAAGATAGGATAGGATAGAGGATAGGATAGGGTAGAGCATAGAATAGGATAGAGGATAGGATAGGATACAGGATAGGATAGGATAGAGGATAGGATAGGATAGAGGATAGGATAGGATAGAGGATAGGATAGGATAGAGGATAGGATAGGATAGAGGATAGGATAGGATAGAGGATAGGATAGGATAGAGGATAGGATAGGATAGAGGATAGGATAGGATAGAGGATAGGATAGGATAGAGGATAGGATAGGATAGAGGATAGGATAGGATAGAAGATAGAGGATAGGATAGGATAGAGGATAGGATAGGATAGAGGATAGGATAGGATAGGGGATAGGATAGGATAGAGGATAGGATAGGATAGAGGATAGGATAGGATAGAGGATAGGATAGGATGGAAGATAGGATAGGATAGAGGATAGGATAGGGTAGAGGATAGGATAGGGGATTTGATAGGATAGAGGATAGGACAGGATAGAAGATAGGAGAGGATAGAGGATAGGATAGGATAGAGGATAGCATAGGATAGTGGATAGGATAGGATAGAGGATAGGATAGGATAGAGGATAGGATAGGATAGAGGATAGAGGATAGAGGATAGGATAGGATAGGGGATAGGATAGGATAGAGGATAGGATAGGATAGAGGATAGGATAGGATAGAGGATAGGATAGGATAGAAGATAGGATAGGATAGAGGATAGGATAGGATAGAGGATAGGATAGAGGATTGGATAGGATAGAGGATAGGATCGGATAGAGGATAGGATAGGATAGAGGATAGGATCGGATAGAGGATAGGATAGGATAGAGGATAGGATAGGATAGGATAGAGGATAGGATAGGATAAAGGATACGATAGGATAGAGGATAGGATAGGATAGAGGATACGATAGGATAGAGGATAGGATAGGGGATTTGATAGGATAGATGATAGGGTAGGATAGAAGATAGGATAGGATAGAGGATAGGATAGGATAGAGGATAGGATAGGATAGAGGATAGGATAGGGGATTTGATAGGATAGAGGATAGGATAGGATAGAGGATACGATAGGATAGAGGATAGGATAGGATAGAGGATAGGATAGGATAGAGGATAGGATAGACGATAGGATAGGATAGAGCATAGGATAGGATAGAGGATAGGATAGGATAGAGGATACGATAGGTGATTTGATAGGATAGATGATAGGGTAGGATAGAAGATAGGATAGGATAGAGGATAGGATAGGGTAGAGCATAGAATAGGATAGAGGATAGGATAGGATACAGGATAGGATAGGATAGAGGATAGGATAGGATAGAGGATAGGATAGGATAGAGGATAGGATAGGATAGAGGATAGGATAGGATAGAGGATAGGATAGGATAGAGGATAGGATAGGATAGAGGATAGGATAGGATAGAGGATAGGATAGGATAGAGGATAGGATAGGATAGAAGATAGAGGATAGGATAGGATAGAGGATAGGATAGGATAGAGGATAGGATAGGATAGAGGATAGGATAGGATAGAGGATAGGATAGGATAGAGGATAGGATAGGATAGAGGATAGGATAGGATAGAGGATAGAGGATAGGATAGGATAGAGGATAGGATAGGATAGAGGATAGGATAGGATAGAGGATAGGATATGATAGAAGATAGGATAGGATAGAGGATAGGATAGGATAGATGATATGGTAGGATAGAAGATAGGATAGGATAGAGGATAGGATAGGATAGAGCATAGAATAGGATAGAGGATACGATAGGATAGAGGATAGGATAGGATAGAGGATAGGATAGGGTAGAGGATAGGATAGGGGATTTGATAGGATAGAGGATAGGACAGGATAGAAGATAGGATAGGATAGAGGATAGGATAGGATAGAGCATAGAATAGGATAGAGGATAGGATAGGATAGTGGATAGGATAGGATAGAGGATAGGATAGGATAGAGGATAGGATAGGATAGAGGATAGGATAGGATAGAGGATAGAGGATAGAGGATAGGATAGGATAGGGGATAGGATAGAGGATAGAGGATAGGATAGGATAGAGGATAGGATAGGATAGAGGATAGGATAGGATAGAGGATAGGATAGGATAGAGGATAGAGGATAGGATAGGATAGAGGATAGGATAGGATAGAGGATAGGATAGGATAGAGGATAGGATAGGATAGAGGATAGGATAGGATAGAGGATAGGATAGGATAGAGGATAGGATACTATAGAGGATAGGATAGGATAGAGGATAGGATAGGATAGAGGATAGGATAGGATAGAGGATAGGATAGGATAGAGGATAGAGGATAGAGGATAGGATAGGATAGAGGATAGGATAGGATAGAGGATAGGATAGGATAGAGGATAGGATATGATAGAAGATAGGATAGGATAGAGGATAGGATAGGATAGATGATAGGGTAGGATAGAAGATAGGATAGGATAGAGGATAGGATAGGATAGAGCATAGAATAGGATAGAGGATACGATAGGATAGAGGATAGGATAGGATAGAGGATAGGATAGGGTAGAGGATAGGATAGGGGATTTGATAGGATAGAGGATAGGACAGGATAGAAGATAGGATAGGATAGAGGATAGGATAGGATAGAGCATAGAATAGGATAGAGGATAGGATAGGATAGTGGATAGGATAGGATAGAGGATAGGATAGGATAGAGGATAGGATAGGATAGAGGATAGGATAGGATAGAGGATAGAGGATAGAGGATAGAGGATAGGATAGGATAGGGGATAGGATAGAGGATAGAGGATAGGATAGGATAGAGGATAGGATAGGATAGAGGATAGGATAGGATAGAAGATAGGATAGGATAGAGGATAGGATAGGATAGAGGATAGGATAGAGGATTGGATAGGATAGAGGATAGGATCGGATAGAGGATAGGATAGGATAGAGGATAGGATCGGATAGAGGATATTATAGGATAGAGGATAGGATAGGATAGGATAGGATAAAGGATAGGATAGGATAGAGGATAGGATAGGATAGAGGATACGATAGGATAGAGGATAGGATAGGGGATTTGATAGGATAGATGATAGGGTAGGATAGAAGATAGGATAGGATAGAGGATAGGATAGGATAGAAGATAGGATAGGATAGAGGATATGATAGGATAGATGATAGGGTAGGATAGAAGATAGGATAGGATAGAGCATAGAATAGGATAGAGGATACGATAGGATAGAGGATAGGATAGGATAGAGGATAGGATAGGGTAGAGGATAGGATAGGGGATTTGATAGGATAGAGGATAGGACAGGATAGAAGATAGGAGAGGATAGAGGATAGGATAGGATAGAGGATAGCATAGGATAGAGGATAGGATAGGATAGAGGATAGGATAGGGGATTTGATAGGATAGATGTTAGGGTAGGATAGAAGATAGGATAGGATAGAGGATAGGATAGGATAGAGCATAGAATAGGATAGAGGATAGGATAGGATAGAGGATAGGATAGGATAGAGGATAGGATAGGATAGAGGATAGAGGATAGGATAGGATAGGGGATAGGATAGGATAGAGGATAGGATAGGATAGAGGATAGGATAGGATAGAGGATAGGATAGGATAGAGGATACGATAGGATAGAGGATAGGATAGGGGATATGAAGGGATAGATGATAGGGTAGGATAGAATATAGGATAGGATAGAGGATAGGATAGGATAGAGGATACGATAGGATAGAGGATAGGATAGGGGATATGATAGGATAGATGATAGGGTAGGATAGAAGATAGGATAGGATAGAGGATAGGATAGGATAGAGGATAGGATAGGATAGAGGATAGGATAGACGATAGGATAGGATAGAGCATAGGATAGGATAGAGGATAGGATAGGATAGAGGATAGGATAGGTGATTTGATAGGATAGATGATACGGTAGGATAGAAGATAGGATAGGATAGAGGATAGGATAGGGTAGAGCATAGAATAGGATAGAGGATAGGATAGGATACAGGATAGGATAGGATAGAGTATAGGATAGGATAGAGGATAGGATAGGATAGAGGATAGGATAGGATAGAGGATAGGATAGGATAGGATAGAGGATAGGATAGGATAGAGGATAGGATAGGATAGAGGATAGGATAGGATAGAGGATAGGATAGGATAGAGGATAGGATAGGATAGAGGATAGGATAGGATAGAGGATAGGATAGGATAGAGGATAGGATAGGATAGAGGATAGGATAGGATAGAGGATAGGATAGGATAGAGGATAGGATAGGATAGAGGATAGGATAGGATAGAGGATAGGATAGGATAGAAGATAGAGGGTAGGATAGGATAGAGGATAGGATAGGATAGAGGATAGGATAGGATAGAGGATAGGATAGGATAGAGGATAGGATAGGATAGAGGATAGGATACTGTAGAGGATAGGATAGGGGATTTGATAGGATAGAGGATAGGACAGGATAGAAGATAGGAGAGGATAGAGGATAGGATAGGATAGAGGATAGCATAGGATAGAGGATAGGATAGGATAGAGGATAGGATAGGGGATTTGATAGGATAGATGATAGGGTAGGATAGAAGATAGGATAGGATAGAGGATAGGATAGGATAGAGCATAGAATAGGATAGAGGATAGGATAGGATAGTGGATAGGATAGGATAGAGGATAGGATAGCATAGAGGATAGGATAGGATAGAGGATAGGATAGGATAGAGGATAGGATAGGATAGAGGATAGGATAGGATAGAGGATAGGATAGGATAGAAGATAGGATAGGATAGAGGATAGGATAGGATAGATGATAGGGTAGGATAGAAGATAGGATAGGATAGAGGATAGGATAGGATAGAGCATAGAATAGGATAGAGGATACGATAGGATAGAGGATAGGATAGGATAGAGGATAGGATAGGGTAGATGATAGGATAGGGGATTTGATAGGATAGAGGATAGGACAGGATAGAAGATAGGAGAGGATAGAGGATAGGATAGGATAGAGGATAGCATAGGATAGATTGTAGGATAGGATAGAGGATAGGATAGGGGATTTGATAGGATAGATGATAGGGTAGGATAGAAGATAGGATAGGATAGAGGATAGGATAGGATAGAGCATAGAATAGGATAGAGGATAGGATAGGATAGTGGATAGGATAGGATAGAGGATAGGATAGGATAGAGGATAGGATAGGATAGAGGATAGGATAGGATAAAGGATAGGATAGGATAGAGGATAGGATAGGATAGAGGATACGATAGGATAGAGGATAGGATAGGGGATTTGATAGGATAGATGATAGGGTAGGATAGAAGATAGGATAGGATAGAGGATAGGATAGGATAGAGGATAGGATAGGATAGAGGATAGGATAGGGGATTTGATAGGATATATGATAGGGTAGGATAGAAGATAGGATAGGATAGAGGATAGGATAGGATAGAGCATAGAATAGGATAGAGGATAGGATAGGATAGTGGATAGGATAGGATAGAGGATAGGATAGGATAGAGGATAGGATAGGATAGAGGATAGGATAGGATAAAGGATAGGATAGGATAGAGGATAGGATAGGATAGAGGATACGATAGGATAGAGGATAGGATAGGGGATTTGATAGGATAGATGATAGGGTAGGATAGAAGATAGGATAGGATAGAGGATAGGATAGGATAGAGGATAGGATAGGATAGAGGATAGGATAGGGGATTTGATAGGATAGAGGATAGGATAGGATAGAGGATACGATAGGATAGAGGATAGGATAGGATAGAGGATAGGATAGGATAGAGGATAGGATAGACGATAGGATAGGATAGAGCATAGGATAGGATAGAGGATAGGATAGGATAGAGGATAGGATAGGTGATTTGATAGGATAGATGATAGGGTAGGATAGAAGATAGGATAGGATAGAGGATAGGATAGGGTAGAGCATAGAATAGGATAGAGGATAGGATAGGATACAGGATAGGATAGGATAGAGGATAGGATAGGATAGAGGATAGGATAGGATAGAGGATAGGATAGGATAGAGGATAGGATAGGATAGAGGATAGGATAGGATAGAGGATAGGATAGGATAGAGGATAGGATAGGATAGAGGATAGGATAGGATAGAGGATAGGATAGGATAGAGGATAGGATAGGATAGAGGATAGGATAGGATAGAGGATAGGATAGGATAGAGGATAGGATAGGATAGAAGATAGAGGATAGGATAGGATAGAGGATAGGATAGGATAGAGGATAGGATAGGATAGAGGATAGGATAGGATAGGGGATAGGATAGGATAGAGGATAGGATAGGGTAGAGGATAGGATAGGATAGAGGATAGGATAGGATAGAGGATAGGATAGGATAGAGGATAGAGGATAGGATAGGATAGAGGATAGGATAGGATAGAGGATAGGATAGGGGATTTGATAGGATAGATGATAGGGTAGGATAGAAGATAGGATAGGATAGAGGATAGGATAGGATAGAGCATAGAATAGGATAGAGGATAGGATAGGATAGTGGATAGGATAGGATAGAGGATAGGATAGGATAGAGGATAGGATAGGATAGAGGATAGGATAGGATAGAGGATAGGATAGGGGATTTGATAGGATAGATGATAGGGTAGGATAGAAGATAGGATAGGATAGAGGATAGGATAGGATAGAGCATAGAATAGGATAGAGGATAGGATAGGATAGAGGATAGGATAGGATAGAGGATAGGATAGGGGATTTGATAGGATAGAGGATAGGATAGGATAGAGGATACGATAGGATAGAGGATAGGATAGGATAGAGGATAGGATAGGATAGAGGATAGGATAGACGATAGGATAGGATAGAGCATAGGATAGGATAGAGGATAGGATAGGATAGAGGATAGGATAGGTGATTTGATAGGATAGATGATAGGGTAGGATAGAAGATAGGATAGGATAGAGGATAGGATAGGGTAGAGCATAGAATAGGATAGAGGATAGGATAGGATACAGGATAGGATAGGATAGAGTATAGGATAGGATAGAGGATAGGATAGGATAGAGGATAGGATAGGATAGAGGATAGGATAGGATAGGATAGAGGATAGGATAGGATAGAGGATAGGATAGGATAGAGGATAGGATAGGATAGAGGATAGGATAGGATAGAGGATAGGATAGGATAGAGGATAGGATAGGATAGAGGATAGGATAGGATAGAGGATAGGATAGGATAGAGGATAGGATAGGATAGAGGATAGGATAGGATAGAGGATAGGATAGGATAGAGGATAGGATAGGATAGAGGATAGGATAGGATAGAGGATAGGATAGGATAGAGGATAGGATAGGATAGAGGATAGGATAGGATAGAAGATAGAGGGTAGGATAGGATAGAGGATAGGATAGGATAGAGGATAGGATAGGATAGAGGATAGGATAGGATAGAGGATAGGATAGGATAGAGGATAGGATAGGGTAGAGGATAGGATAGGGGATTTGATAGGATAGAGGATAGGACAGGATAGAAGATAGGAGAGGATAGAGGATAGGATAGGATAGAGGATAGCATAGGATAGAGGATAGGATAGGATAGAGGATAGGATAGGGGATTTGATAGGATAGATGATAGGGTAGGATAGAAGATAGGATAGGATAGAGGATAGGATAGGATAGAGCATAGAATAGGATAGAGGATAGGATAGGATAGTGGATAGGATAGGATAGAAGATAGGATAGGATAGAGGATAGGATAGGATAGAGGATAGGATAGGATAGAGGATAGGATAGGGGATTTGATAGGATAGAGGATAGGATAGGATAGAGGATACGATAGGATAGAGGATAGGATAGGATAGAGGATAGGATAGGATAGAGGATAGGATAGACGATAGGATAGGATAGAGCATAGGATAGGATAGAGGATAGGATAGGATAGAGGATAGGATAGGTGATTTGATAGGATAGATGATAGGGTAGGATAGAAGATAGGATAGGATAGAGGATAGGATAGGGTAGAGCATAGAATAGGATAGAGGATAGGATAGGATACAGGATAGGATAGGATAGAGGATAGGATAGGATAGAGGATAGGATAGGATAGAGGATAGGATAGGATAGAGGATAGGATAGGATAGAGGATAGGATAGGGGATATGATAGGATAGATGATAGGGTAGGATAGAATATAGGATAGGATAGAGGATAGGATAGGATAGAGGATACGATAGGATAGAGGATAGGATAGGGGATATGATAGGATAGATAAAAGGGTAGGATCGAAGATAGGATAGGATAGAGGATAGGATAGGATAGAGGATAGGATAGGATAGAGGATAGGATAGGGGATTTGATAGGATAGAGGATAGGATAGGATAGAGGATATGATAGGATAGAGGATAGGATAGGATAGAGGATAGGATAGGATACAGGATAGGATAGGATAGGGGATAGGATAGGATAGAGGATAGGATAGGGTAGAGGATAGGATAGGATAGAGGATAGGATAGGATAGAGGATAGGATAGGATAGAGGATAGAGGATAGGATAGGATAGAGGATAGGATAGGATAGAGGATAGGATAGGATAGAGGATAGGATAGGATAGAGGATAGGATAGGATAGAAGATAGGATAGGATAGAGGATAGGATAGGATAGATGATAGGGTAGGATAGAAGATAGGATAGGATAGAAGATAGGATAGGATAGAGGATAGGATAGGATAGAGCATAGAATAGGATAGAGGATACGATAGGATAGAGGATAGGATAGGATAGAGGATAGGATAGGGTAGAGGATAGGATAGGGGATTTGATAGGATAGAGGATAGGACAGGATAGAAGATAGGAGAGGATAGAGGATAGGATAGGATAGAGGATAGCATAGGATAGAGGATAGGATAGGATAGAGGATAGGATAGGGGATTTGATAGGATAGATGATAGGGTAGGATAGAAGATAGGATAGGATAGAGGATAGGATAGGATAGAGCATAGAATAGGATAGAGGATAGGATAGGATAGTGGATAGGATAGGATAGAGGATAGGATAGGATAGAGGATAGGATAGGATAGAGGATAGAGGATAGAGGATAGGATAGGATAGGGGATAGGATAGGATAGAGGATAGGATAGGATAGAGGATAGGATAGGATAGAGGATAGGATAGGATAGAAGATAGGATAGGATAGAGGATAGGATAGGATAGAGGATAGGATAGAGGATTGGATAGGATAGAGGATAGGATCGGATAGAGGATAGGATAGGATAGAGGATAGGATCGGATAGAGGATAGGATAGGATAGAGGATAGGATAGGATAGGATAGAGGATAGGATAGGATAGAGGATAGGATAGACGATAGGATAGGATAGAGCATAGGATAGGATAGAGGATAGGATAGGATAGAGGATAGGATAGGTGATTTGATAGGATAGATGATAGGGTAGGATAGAAGATAGGATAGGATAGAGGATAGGATAGGGTAGAGCATAGAATAGGATAGAGGATAGGATAGGATACAGGATAGGATAGGATAGAGGATAGGATAGGATAGAGGATAGGATAGGATAGAGGATAGGATAGGATAGAGGATAGGATAGACGATAGGATAGGATAGAGCATAGGATAGGATAGAGGATAGGATAGGATAGAGGATAGGATAGGTGATTTGATAGGATAGATGATAGGGTAGGATAGAAGATAGGATAGGATAGAGGATAGGATAGGGTAGAGCATAGAATAGGATAGAGGATAGGATAGGATACAGGATAGGATAGGATAGAGGATAGGATAGGATAGAGGATAGGATAGGATAGAGGATAGGATAGGATAGAGGATAGGATAGGATAGAGGATAGGATAGGATAGAGGATAGGATAGGATAGAGGATAGGATAGGATAGAGGATAGGATAGGATAGAGGATAGGATAGGATAGAAGATAGAGGATAGGATAGGATAGAGGATAGGATAGGATAGAGGATAGGATAGGATAGAGGATAGGATAGGATAGGGGATAGGATAAGATAGAGGATAGGATAGGATAGAGGATAGGATAGGATAGAGGATAGGATGGGATAGAGGATAGGATAGGGGATTTGATAGGATAGAGGATAGGATAGGATAGAGGATACGATAGGATAGAGGATAGGATAGGATAGAGGATAGGATAGGATAGAGGATAGGATAGACGATAGGATAGGATAGAGCATAGGATAGGATAGAGGATAGGATAGGATAGAGGATAGGATAGGTGATTTGATAGGATAGATGATAGGGTAGGATAGAAGATAGGATAGGATAGAGGATAGGATAGGGTAGAGCATAGAATAGGATAGAGGATAGGATAGGATACAGGATAGGATAGGATAGAGGATAGGATAGGATAGAGGATAGGATAGGATAGAGGATAGGATAGGATATAGGATAGGATAGGATAGAAGATAGAGGATAGGATAGGATAGAGGATAGGATAGGATAGAGGATAGGATAGGATAGAGGATAGGATAGGATAGAGGATAGGATAGGATAGAGCATAGAATAGGATAGAGGATACGATAGGATAGAGGATAGGATAGGATAGAGGATAGGATAGGGTAGAGGATAGGATAGGGGATTTGATAGGATAGAGGATAGGACAGGATAGAAGATAGGATAGGATAGAGGATAGGATAGGATAGAGGATAGGATAGGATAGAGGATAGGATAGGGGATTTGATAGGATAGAGGATAGGATAGGATAGAGGATAGGATAGGAAAGAGGATAGGATAGGATAGAGGATAGGATAGGATAGAGGATAGGATAGGATAGAGGATAGGATAGGATAGAGGATAGGATAGGATAGAGGATAGGATAGGATAGAGGATAGGATAGGATAGAGGATAGAGGATAGGATAGGATAGGGGATAGGATAGGATAGAGGATAGGATAGGATAGAGGATAGGATAGGATAGAGGATAGGATAGGATAGAAGATAGGATAGGATAGAGGATAGGATAGGATAGAGGATAGGATAGAGGATAGGATAGGATAGAGGATAGGATCGGATAGAGGATAGGATAGGATAGAGGATAGGATCGGATAGAGGATAGGATAGGATAGAGGATAGGATAGGATAAAGGATAGGATAGGATAGAGGATAGGATAGGATAGAGGATACGATAGGATAGAGGATAGGATAGGGGATTTGATAGGATAGATGATAGAGTAGGATAGAAGATAGGATAGGATAGAGGATAGGATAGGATAGAGGATAGGATAGGATAGAGGATAGGATAGGGGATTTGATAGGATAGAGGATAGGATAGGATAGAGGATACGATAGGATAGAGGATAGGATAGGATAGAGGATAGGATAGGATAGAGGATAGGATAGACGATAGGATAGGATAGAGCATAGGATAGGATAGAGGATAGGATAGGATAGAGGATAGGATAGGTGATTTGATAGGATAGATGATAGGGTAGGATAGAAGATAGGATAGGATAGAGGATAGGATAGGGTAGAGCATAGAATAGGATAGAGGATAGGATAGGATACAGGATAGGATAGGATAGAGGATAGGATAGGATAGAGGATAGGATAGGATAGAGGATAGGATAGGATAGAGGATAGGATAGGATAGAGGATAGGATAGGATAGAGGATAGGATAGAATAGGGGATAGGATAGGATAGAGGATAGGATAGGATAGAGGATAGGATAGGATAGAGGATAGGATAGGATAGAAGATAGAGGATAGGATAGGATAGAGGATAGGATAGGATAGAGGATAGGATAGAATAGGGGATAGGATAGGATAGAGGATAGGATAGGATAGAGGATAGGATAGGATAGAGGATAGGATAGGATAGAAGATAGGATAGGATAGAAGATAGGATAGGATAGAGGATAGGATAGGATAGAGGATAGGATAGAGGATAGGATAGGATAGAGGATAGGATCGGATAGAGGATAGGATAGGATAGAGGATAGGATCGGATAGAGGATAGGATAGGATAGAGGATAGGATAGGATAAAGGATAGGATAGGATAGAGGATAGGATAGGATAGAGGATACGATAGGATAGAGGATAGGATAGGGGATTTGATAGGATAGATGATAGGGTAGGATAGAAGATAGGATAGGATAGAGGATAGGATAGGATAGAGGATAGGATAGGATAGAGGATAGGATAGGGGATTTGATAGGATAGAGGATAGGATAGGATAGAGGATACGATAGGATAGAGGATAGGATAGGATAGAGGATAGGATAGGATAGAGGATAGGATAGGATAGAGGATAGGATAGGATAGAGGATAGGATAGGATAGAGGATAGGATAGGATAGAGGATAGGATAGGATAGAAGATAGAGGATAGGATAGGATAGAGGATAGGATAGGATAGAGGATAGGATAGGATAGGGGATAGGATAGGATAGAGGATAGGATAGGATAGAGGATAGGATAGGATAGAGGATAGGATAGGATAGAAGATAGGATAGGATAGAGGATAGGATAGGGTAGAGGATAGGATAGGGGATTTGATAGGATAGAGGATAGGACAGGATAGAAGATAGGAGAGGATAGAGGATAGGATAGGATAGAGGATAGCATAGGATAGAGGATAGGATAGGATAGAGGATAGGATAGGGGATTTGATAGGATAGATGTTAGGGTAGGATAGAAGATAGGATAGGATAGAGGATAGGATAGGATAGAGCATAGAATAGGATAGAGGATAGGATAGGATAGAGGATAGGATACGATAGAGGATAGGATAGGATAGAGGATAGGATAGGATAGAGGATAGGATAGGATAGAGGATAGGATAGGATAGAGGATAGAGGATAGGATAGGATAGGGGATAGGATAGGATAGAGGATAGGATAGGATAGAGGATAGGATAGGATAGAGGATAGGATAGGATAGAGGATACGATAGGATAGAGGATAGGATAGGGGATATGATAGGATAGATGATAGGGTAGGATAGAATATAGGATAGGATAGAGGATAGGATAGGATAGAGGATACGATAGGATAGAGGATAGGATAGGGGATATGATAGGATAGATGAAAGGGTAGGATAGAAGATAGGATAGGATAGAGGATAGGATAGGATAGAGGATAGGATAGGATAGAGGATAGGATAGGGGATTTGATAGGATAGAGGATAGGATAGGATAGAGGATAGGATAGGATAGAGGATAGGATAGGATAGAGGATAGGATAGGATAGAGGATAGGATAGGATAGAGGATAGGATAGGATAGAGGATAGGATAGGATAGAGGATAGGATAGGATAGAGCATAGGATAGGATAGAGGATAGGATAGGATAGAGGATAGGATAGGTGATTTGATAGGATAGATGATAGGGTAGGATAGAAGATAGGATAGGATAGAGGATAGGATAGGGTAGAGCATAGAATAGGATAGAGGATAGGATAGGATACAGGATAGGATAGGATAGGGGATAGGATAGGATAGAGGATAGGATAGGGTAGAGGATAGGATAGGATAGAGGATAGGATAGGATAGAGGATAGGATAGGATAGAGGATAGAGGATACGATAGGATAGAGGATAGGATAGGATAGAGGATAGGATAGGGTAGAGGATAGGATAGGGGATTTGATAGGATAGAGGATAGGACAGGATAGAAGATAGGAGAGGATAGAGGATAGGATAGGATAGAGGATAGCATAGGATAGAGGATAGGATAGGATAGAGGATAGGATAGGGGATTTGATAGGATAGATGATAGGGTAGGATAGAAGATAGGATAGGATAGAGGATAGGATAGGATAGAGCATAGAATAGGATAGAGGATAGGATAGGATAGTGGATAGGATAGGATAGAGGATAGGATAGGATAGAGGATAGGATAGGATAGAGGATAGAGGATAGAGGATAGGATAGGATAGGGGATAGGATAGGATAGAGGATAGGATAGGATAGAGGATAGGATAGGATAGAGGATAGGATAGGTGATTTGATAGGATAGATGATAGGGTAGGATAGAAGATAGGATAGGATAGAGGATAGGATAGGGTAGAGCATAGAATAGGATAGAGGATAGGATAGGATACAGGATAGGATAGGATAGGGGATAGGATAGGATAGAGGATAGGATAGGGTAGAGGATAGGATAGGATAGAGGATAGGATAGGATAGAGGATAGGATAGGATAGAGGATAGAGGATACGATAGGATAGAGGATAGGATAGGATAGAGGATAGGATAGGATACAGGATAGGATAGGATAGGGGATAGGATAGGATAGAGGATAGGATAGGATAGAGGATAGGATAGGATAGAGGATAGGATAGAGGATTGGATAGGATAGAGGATAGGATCGGATAGAGGATAGGATAGGATAGAGGATAGGATCGGATAGAGGATAGGATAGGATAGAGGATAGGATAGGATAGGATAGAGGATAGGATAGGATAAAGGATAGGATAGGATAGAGGATAGGATAGGATAGAGGATACGATAGGATAGAGGATAGGATAGGGGATTTGATAGGGTAGATGATAGGGTAGGATAGAAGATAGGATAGGATAGAGGATAGGATAGGATAGAGGATAGGATAGGATAGAGGATAGGATAGGGGATTTGATAGGATAGAGGATAGGATAGGATAGAGGATACGATAGGATAGAGGATAGGATAGGATAGAGGATAGGATAGGATAGAGGATAGGATAGACGATAGGATAGGATAGAGCATAGGATAGGATAGAGGATAGGATAGGATAGAGGATAGGATAGGTGATTTGATAGGATAGATGATAGGGTAGGATAGAAGATAGGATAGGATAGAGGATAGGATAGGGTAGAGCATAGAATAGGATAGAGGATAGGATAGGATACAGGATAGGATAGGATAGAGGATATGATAGGATAGAGGATAGGATAGGATAGAGGATAGGATAGGATAGAGGATAGGATAGGATAGAGGATAGGATAGGATAGAGGATAGGATAGGATAGAGGATAGGATAGGATAGAGGATAGGATAGGATAGAGGATAGGATAGGATAGAAGATAGAGGATAGGATAGGATAGAGGATAGGATAGGATAGAGGATAGGATAGGATAGAGGATAGGATAGGATAGGGGATAGGATAGGATAGAGGATAGGATAGGGTAGAGGATAGGATAGGATAGAGGATAGGATAGGATAGAGGATAGGATAGGATAGAGGATAGGATAGGATAGAGGATAGGATAGGGGATTTGATAGGATAGAGGATAGGATAGGATAGAGGATACGATAGGATAGAGGATAGGATAGGATAGAGGATAGGATAGGATAGAGGATAGGATAGACGATAGGATAGGATAGAGCATAGGATAGGATAGAGGATAGGATAGGATAGAGGATAGGATAGGTGATTTGATAGGATAGATGATAGGGTAGGATAGAAGATAGGATAGGATAGAGGATAGGATAGGGTAGAGCATAGAATAGGATAGAGGATAGGATAGGATACAGGATAGGATAGGATAGAGGATAGGATAGGATAGAGGATAGGATAGGATAGAGGATAGGATAGGATATAGGATAGGATAGGATAGAAGATAGAGGATAGGATAGGATAGAGGATAGGATAGGATAGAGGATAGGATAGGATAGAGGATAGGATAGGATAGAGGATAGGATAGGATAGAGGATAGGATAGGATAGAGCATAGAATAGGATAGAGGATACGATAGGATAGAGGATAGGATAGGATAGAGGATAGGATAGGGTAGAGGATAGGATAGGGGATTTGATAGGATAGAGGATAGGACAGGATAGAAGATAGGATAGGATAGAGGATAGGATAGGATAGAGGATAGGATAGGATAGAGGATAGGATAGAGGATAGGATAGGATAGAGGATAGGATAGGATAGAGGATAGGATAGGATAGAGGATAGGATAGGATAGAGGATAGGATAGGATAGAAGATAGAGGATAGGATAGAATAGAGGATAGGATAGGATAGAGGATAGGATAGGATAGAGGATAGGATAGGATAGGGGATAGGATAGGATAGAGGATAGGATAGGATAGAGGATAGGATAGGATAGAGGATAGGATAGGATAGAGGATAGGATAGGATAGAGGATAGGATAGGATAGAGGATAGGATAGGATAGAGGATAGGATAGGATAGAGGATAGAGGATAGGATAGGATAGAGGATAGGATAGGATAGAGGATAGGATAGGATAGAGGATAGGATAGGATAGAATATAGAGGATAGGATAGAATAGAGGATAGGATAGGATAGAGGATAGGATAGGATAGAGGATAGGATAGGATAGGGGATAGGATAGGATAGAGGATAGGATAGGATAGAGGATAGGATAGGATAGATGATAGGGTAGGATAGAAGATAGGATAGGATAGAGGATAGGATAGGATAGAGCATAGAATAGGATAGAGGATACGATAGGATAGAGGATAGGATAGGATAGAGGATAGAATAGGGTAGAGGATAGGATAGGGGATTTGATAGGATAGAGGATAGGACAGGATAGAAGATAGGAGAGGATAGAGGATAGGATAGGATAGAGGATAGCATAGGATAGAGGATAGGATAGGATAGAGGATAGGATAGGGGATTTGATAGGATAGATGATAGGGTAGGATAGAAGATAGGATAGGATAGAGGATAGGATAGGATAGAGCATAGAGTAGGATAGAGGATAGGATAGGATAGAGGATAGGATAGGATAGAGGATAGGATTGGATAGAGGATAGGATAGGATAGAGGATAGGATAGGATAGAGGATAGGATAGGATAGAGGATAGAGGATAGGATAGGATAGAGGATAGGATAGGATAGAGGATAGGATAGGATAGGGGATAGGATAGGATAGAGGATAGGATAGGATAGAGGATAGGATAGGATAGAGGATAGGATAGGATAGAGGATAGGATAGGATAGAAGATAGGATAGGATAGAGGATAGGATAGGATAGATGATAGGGTAGGATAGAAGATAGGATAGGACAGAGGATAGGATAGGATAGAGCATAGAATAGGATAGAGGATACGATAGGATAGAGGATAGGATAGGATAGAGGATAGAATAGGGTAGAGGATAGGATAGGGGATTTGATAGGATAGAGGATAGGACAGGATAGAAGATAGGAGAGGATAGAGGATAGGATAGGATAGAGGATAGCATAGGATAGAGGATAGGATAGGATAGAGGATAGGATAGGGGATTTGATAGGATAGATGATAGGGTAGGATAGAAGATAGGATAGGATAGAGGATAGGATAGGATAGAGCATAGAGTAGGATAGAGGATAGGATAGGATAGAGGATAGGATAGGATAGAGGATAGGATTGGATAGAGGATAGGATAGGATAGAGGATAGGATAGGATAGAGGATAGGATAGGATAGAGGATAGAGGATAGGATAGGATAGGGGATAGGATAGGATAGAGGATAGGATAGGATAGAGGATAGGATAGGATAGAGGATAGGATAGGATAGAGGATAGGATAGGATAGAGGATAGAGGATAGAGGATAGGATAGGATAGAGGATAGGATAGGATAGATGATAGGGTAGGATAGAAGATAGGATAGGATAGAGGATAGGATAGGATAGAGGATAGGATAGGATAGAGGATAGGATAGGGGATTTGATAGGATAGAGGATAGGATAGGATAGAGGATAGGATAGGATAGAGGATAGGATAGGATAGAGGATAGGATAGGATAGAGGATAGGATAGGATAGAGGATAGGATAGGATAGAGGATAGGATAGTATAGAGGATAGCATAGGATAGAGGATAGGATAGGATAGAGGATAGGATAGGGGATTTGATAGGATAGATGATAGGGTAGGATAGAAGATAGGATAGGATATAGGATAGGATAGGATAGAGCATAGAATAGGATAGAGGATAGGATAGGATAGGATAGAGGATAGGATAGGATAAAGGATAGGATAGGATAGAGGATAGGATAGGATAGAGGATACGATAGGATAGAGGATAGGATAGGGGATTTGATAGGATAGATGATAGGGTAGGATAGAAGATAGGATAGGATAGAGGATAGGATAGGATAGAGGATAGGATAGGATAGAGGATAGGATAGGGGATTTGATAGGATAGAGGATGGGATAGGATAGAGGATAGGATAGGATAGAGGATAGGATAGGATAGAGGATAGGATAGGATAGAGGATAGGATAGGATAGAGGATAGGATAGGATAGAGGATAGGATAGGATAGAGGATAGGATAGGATAGAGGATAGGATAGTATAGAGGATAGGATAGGATAGAGGATAGGATAGGATAGAGGATAGGATAGGATAGAGGATAGGATCGGATAGAGGATAGGATAGGATAGAGGATAGGATCGGATAGAGGATAGGATAGGATAGAGTATAGGATAGGATCGAGGATAGGATAGGATACAGGATAGGATAGGATAGAGGATAGGATAGGGGATTTGATAGGAGAGAGGATAGGATAGGATAGAAGATAGGATAGGATAGAGGTTAGGATAGGATACAGGATAGGATAGGATAGAGGATAGGATAGGGTAGAGCATAGAATAGGATAGAGGATAGGATAGGATAGAGGATAGGATAGGATAGAGGATAGGATAGGTTAGAGGATAGGATAGGATAGAGGATAGGATAGGATAGAGGATAGGATAGGATAGAGGATAGGATAGGATAGAGGATAGAGGATAGAGGATAGAGGATAGAGGATAGAGGATAGGATAGGATAGAGGATAGGATAGGATAGAGGATAGGATAGGATAGAGGATAGGATAGGATAGAGGATAGGATAGGATAGAGGATAGAGGATAGAGGATAGGATAGGATAGAGGATAGGATAGGATAGAGGATAGGATAGGATAGAGGATAGGATAGGATAGAGGATGGGGACCTAGGGGATATGGGCTTGGCAGTGGTGACTCGGATCCACTGCTAGGTATGCCACAGTGGTGGCGGTCATATTCCTAAAATCCTCCACGCTCCACCTCCTCGCGGTGGTCCCTGGGCACTCACGACTGTGGGTGGCTAACGGAGCGGGGGGTACGCGGCAGGAAGTAGCCTCGACGATGTGCGAGGCAATGCCGGCGGGATCTTCGGATCCTGGTAGGGGCACCCTTGCCGGTAAGGTTCGCACGGAGGGGCAAAAACTGCCGAGTTGGGACGGGATTTTCGGTGACGGACCAGGGCAAGGCTGGGTGTTTCACAAAATTGACATGGACGGCACAAAGGAAAAGAGTTTAGTTTACGGTGCAGGGGAGGGATACCCCAGTACCGGCGCGACTGTTGGTGGGCGAGCAGGCCACAGCGCGTCGTTATCCAACGACTGCGAGCCGAAGGTGGTGGACCACTGGGCCCCTTCGGAGGTAAATACTACCAGCGAAGCTGTGGTGACGGAAACGTCATCACAGATTTCGGGAGACTCGGACGCGGGCGTGTCGCGCGCGGGAGCCGAGATGCGGGGGGCGGACGGAGCTCCGACGGGGAAGCGGCCCCGGCTGGAGCCGTCCGTGGCAGGAGGGGGGCTGCAGACGCGCAGCGGGAGGGTCGTCGGGGGGACCACTGAGGAGGGCTCCTCGGGGGCGGGTGCTGAGCAGGTGCTCAGCGACCGCGCCGAGAGGGGCCAGCTCCACAAAATCGCGGAGCTAATGGAGTCCGCGGGGAAGCTGCCGACGGCGCAGCTGGCGGAGGAGGTGGAGGACGCGATGAGACGTGTGGAGGGCGTCTCCACCGTCTCCAGGGGCCTCAAGGGCAGTTTTGCCAAGGAGCTCAGGGATTGCTCCGCGCTGGCCAGGGCCTATTGCACTACGCTGGTGCAGCGGGCATACACTGGCACGGCGTGGGGCAATAGCCAGGAGGTCGCCCGTCTCCGCCAACAGACCGAGGCCCTCGCCAAGGAGGTACAGGACCTCCGGGCGAGGCTTCGCGTCGCGGGGGCGGAGAAGCGGGCGGTCGCGGGAAGGACGGCCCCTGGGGCGGTACCCTCCGCCTCCTCAGGCGGGACCGCGGGGACGGGACCGGCGGCGGAAGCGGCGACGCGGGCGGCGGAGGGGGCGGGGGTACTGGACCCTCAAGCCCTTCTCCTCCGCGTCGACGCGATGGTGGCGGCCGGGAATGCCGAGCTGGAAACGAGAATGGAGAATCGTTTCCGGGCAATCCTGGCCGGGATGGTTCCGGCTCTCCAGGGCAGGGGGGGAGGGACGCGCGATGCCCCGCCGGTGGCTTCTCCGCCGGCGGTGGTCGAAACCAGGAGGACTGGGCCGGTGGTGGTGTCCAGCGCCGGGGTGGTGCCACCCGTGGACATCCCGCCGCCGGTCGACCCAGCCTCCTGGTCGGTGGCGAAGTCGAGGTCCGCGAGGAAGGCGGAGAGGAGGCGGGCAGCGGCGGAGGAGAGGGCGGCCATAGCCCTCGCCGCCGAGTCGGCGGCCGCTGCTTCGGCGAAACGGAGGACGGCGACCGGGGGTTCGGCGGTCGGCACGCGAAAGGGGGCCGGCGCGATCACGGCGAAGCCGTCAAGTGGGAGGGTTGTTGCCCTGGGGCGCGCCCCCAAGTCCGGGGCCGTGGCGATCACGATCCCCGAGAGCTGTAAGCTCACCTACGCGGGAGTGATCGCCAGGGCCAGAGAGGCAATAGACCTCAAGGCGCTGGGGATTGAGTCGGGGGTGCTCCCCAGGAGGACCAAGACGGGGGGGATCCTCCTGGAGGTAAAGGGCCCGGAGGGCCAAGAGAAGGCACGGGCCCTCTCCACGAGGGTCTCTGAGGCCTTACAAGGGACTGGGGTTAAAGTCGTCCAGGCCGTCAAGCGAGGCGAGTTGCGCGTCGCTGGCCTGGACGACTCGGTTAGCGCAAGGGAGGTCGCGGCGGCACTTGCGGCTGCGGGGGGGGTGCTCGGAGGCCGAGTTCCGGGTCGGAGAGATCCGGAGGTCCGCCTCTGAGCGGGTGCTGGGCTCCTGTTGGGCCCAGGGCCCCCTCGCGGCCGTCAGGAAGGTGGTGGCGGGGGGCCGGCTGCTGGTCGGCTGGTCCTCGGCGCGGGTGGAGGCACTGAGGGAGCGACCCCTTCAGTGCTTCCGCTGCTTGGAGACGGGGCACACGCGGTCGACCTGTAAAAGCACGGTCGACAGGAGCGCGAGGTGCTATCGGTGCGGTGCGACCGAGCACCGCGCCTCGGCCTGTGGGGCTGCCCCCAGATGCCCGCTCTGCGCGGATCTGGGGAGGCCCTCGAACCACAGGTTCGGGGCCAAAGCGTGTGCCCCGGCTCCGAGGAGGGGTCGCGCGGCGGTGAAGGGAAGAGGGGAAAAGTCGGCGGCTGCACCCGCGCAGCAGCAGCCGACTACACCGGGGGCCCAGTCCCCCCCAGGGGGGGGGAGCCTGCAGAGCAAATGTCAGGGTAGGCTGTTTTCAGGCCTATTCCGGTTCTGCAGGCGAACCTCAACCACTCGCGTGCGGCCCAGGACTTGTTTGTCCAGGCCGTGCGCGAGCGGGGGGACTGGGTTGGCAGTGGCGGGCGGAGCCGTACTCCGTTCCCGATCACCCCTTCTGGGTGGGGGACGAGGCCGGCTCCGTCGCCATAGTGGCGGAGGGCCGCCGCGGGTCCCCGTCGATCTCCCTTCTGGAGAGAGGCGAGGGATTCGTGGCGGTGCGGTGGGGGGACATCGCGGTCGTCGGAGTTTATATCTCGCCGAGCCGTGGCCTCGATCATTTTCGGGGGGTTCCTGGGCGGGCTGAGTAGCTGCATCGCGCGGTGCAGCGCCCGTCCGGTTCTCGTCCTGGGAGACTTCAATGCCCACGCGGTATCGTGGGGGAGTCCCAGGACGACCACTAGGGGAAGCGAGGTGTTAACCTGGGCGTCCGGCCTGGATCTCCGGTTGATTAACCGGGGATCCACGCCGACGTGCGTGCGGCCGCAGGGTGTCTCTATTGTCGATCTGACATGGGGGACGCCGTCGGCCGTGCGCCGAGTGTCGGGATGGAGGGTGGCGGAAGAACTAGAGCTGGCCTCTGACCACACGCCCATAGTCATGGACGTGTGGCCCGCCGCCCTCTACGCGCGGGATTCCCGGCACGGCCAGGTGGACCGACGGCCGCGATGGGCGTGGAGCAGGGCGGACGAGGACCTGTTCCGGGCCGCTGTCGCCGCGGTAACGTGGGGGGGGGCCCCAGCCGGCTGGGGGGGCACCGGCGCGCGGGGGCGGAGCGGCTCCGGGAGGTGATGACGGCGGTGTGCGACACCGCGGTGCCCCGGAGCCGGTCCGACCATAGAAGGGCGGCATACTGGTGGTCCGCGGGCATTGCAGAGCTTCGGCGTGCCTGCAATGCCGCGCGGCGCCAGTATGGCCGAGCGCGCAGGAGGCGCGACGACGAGGAGGCGAGGCTCCACGGGGAGTACCGAGCCGCGCTCGGGACTCTCCGGAGGGCCATCGCGAAGGCCAAGGCGGACGCGTGGTCGGAGCTCGTCGGCACGGTGGACGCGGATCCGTGGGGGCGCCCGTATAAGCTTGTAATGAGCAAGCTGCGCGCGTGGGCCCCCCCACTGACGGAATCGATGGACCCTCCCTTACTCGAGGAGGTGGTGACGTCTCTCTTCCCGCGTGAGGGGGGACAGCGACACCGCCTCCATCCGGGCCAGGAGCCTCTCTCCTGGTCCGCGGAGTGGGAGGTGTCAGCCGGCGAGCTCGGGGAGGCGGTGACCAGGGCCCGTCGGGTGGGCCGCAAGGCCCCGGGTCCTGACGGGGTGTCGGGCCGCGCGTTGGTCTTGGCATTGGAGGGGGGGCTCGCTCCCGAACTCAGGCGGCTGTTCAACAGTTGTCTGAGGGAGGGAGTGTTCCCCCCACTATGGAAGTCGGGCAGGCTGGTCCTCCTTCCAAAGGCGGGCAAGTCCCGGGACTCGCCCTCCGGGTACCGGCCAATTTGCTTGCTGGACGAGGCGGGGAAGTTGTTCGAGCGCGTTCTCGTTGGACGCCTCGTCCGGCACCTGTCGGGGGGAGGAGTCCCCGATCTGAGCGAGGCGCAGTTCGGCTTCCGGGGGGGGTCTCTCCACCGTCGACGCAATTCGGCGGGTGAGGGCTCTCTCGGAGGCCTGTACGGAGGGGGGCGGTGTTGCGTTGGCGATCTCCTTGGATATCGCCAACGCGTTCAACACCGTCCCCTGGGATAGAATTTCGGAGGCCCTGGTCTTCCACCAGGTGCCTCCGTACCTTAGGAGGGTGATCGGGGACTATCTCTCCGACAGGAGCATAGAATATCCTGGCCGGTACGGGATGATTCGCAGGAGTGTCGTGCGGGGGGGTTCCACAGGGCTCGGTGTTGGGCCCGTTGCTGTGGAACCTCGCGTACGACAGCGTCCTGCGGGAGGGGATGCCTCCCGGTGTCAGCCTAACGTGTTACGCCGATGACACGTTGGTGCTTGCCACCGGGTGGTATACGAAGGAGGCCGTCTGCCTGGCGGAGCGCGGCGCGTGGCGCGCGGTACGCGCGATCCGGTCTCTGGGCCTAGAGGTGTCCGTCGCTAAGACCAGGGCCATGTGGTTTTACCACCGGGCCCGGCTGGCGGCGCCTCCCCAGTGCTGGATCGCCGTGGGGGGGGGGGGAGCGGTCGAGGTCGGGTTCCAGATGCGGTACCTGGGACTCGAGCTCGACGGCCTGTGGCGTTTCTGCCGCCACATCGAGTCGCTAGTGCCCCGGGCGGAGAGGGCGACCGCTGCGCTCGGTCGTCTTCTCCCGAATCTCGGGGGACCCTGTGGACGGGTGCGTCGCCTGTTCGCGGTGGTGGTGCGGGGTTTTAGTCCTGTACGGAGCCCCTGTGTGGGCGTACGATGTCTTGGCCGGGGGGCGTAGCGGTGTGCGAGCACTGCTGCGCCGAATCGAGCGCAGGCTGGCCATTGGCATCGTGCGGGGGTATCGCACCATCTCTTACGCGACGGCGATGGTGATGTCGGGGGCTTATCCCCCTCGAGCTGGAGGCCCGCGTGTTGTCGGACGTACACGGGTACGCCAGGGACCTCCAGCGGAGGGGGGATGGCTCCGGATCGGGTGGCGCTCGATGTGGCGGAGTACAGGGGCCGCGCTCGGCGGGCCGCCGCCCGGGAATGGCGCGAAAGCCTTCACGGGACGGAGGAAGGAGGGAGGCGGGCCGTTCGGGCCATCCTCCCCGTGTTCGACCGGTGGAACAGGGGATGGATGGGGCATAGGGTCTCCTACCGAGTGACGCAGGTGATGACCGGGCACGGCTGCTTCGGTGTGTACCTGTGTCGCATCGGGCGGGAGGCCGAGGAGGCGTGTCACCACTGCGGCGAGTCGCGGGACACGGCGCAGCACACTCTGGAGGAGTGTCCAGCGTGGCGGGGTGAGCGCCGTGCTCTGCGGCGCGCAGTGGGCCATGACCTCTCGCTTCCGGCTGTCGTCTCGGCGGCAGCGGGCGGCGAGGGGGCGTGGAGAGGGTTCGCCTCCTTCTGTGAGCAGGTAATGCTGCAGAAGGAGGCTGCGGAACGGGGTCGTGAGCGAAATCACGATCCCGGCCGAAGGGGTGGGAGAAGGAGACGCAGGGCACGCCCCGGGGGCGTGCCTCCGTTGCGGCGTCCTTAACGCGGGCGGGGGCGCCCTTGGTGATCTCGAGGCGGGGGACCGACGGTCTCCTTATACTCGGTTGCCAATGGCGTCCCCGGAGGCCGTCGGACGTCTTGGGCGGGGGCCCGGACGTCCATCGGGCGGCCTAAATGGGGGGGAAGGCTTCACGTCGTCCGTTGCGTGGCGCCTTCGGATAGAGTAGGATAGGGTGGAGGCCGCGTCCCCCACCCAGGGAGGAATGCTAAGGCGGGGGCACACCGGATAGACATGCGCGCGCGGACCACGGGTGCCCCCAGGAGCCTAGGGACGGACGGGGAGGAGTTAGTGGGTATACTCGGCATTGCACCCACCAGCCGAGGAGTCCCACATAACCCGGCCCACTCCCCCCCGGGAGGGGTCGGGTATCCGTAATAGTGATTACCTCCTCGGAAAAAAAAAAAAAAAAAAAAAAAAAAATAGGATAGGATAGAGGATAGGATAGGATAGAGGATAGGGTAGGATAGGATAGAGGATAGGATATGATAGAGGATAGGATAGGATAGAGGATAGAGGATAGAGGATAGGATAGGATAGAGGATAGGATAGGATAGAGGATAGGATAGGATACAGGATAGGATAGGATAGAAGATAGAGGATAGGATAGGATAGAGGATAGGATAGGATAGAGGATAGGATAGGATAGAGGATAGGATAGGATAGAAGATAGGATAGGATAGAGGATAGGATAGGATAGATGATAGGGTAGGATAGAAGATAGGATAGGATAGAGGATAGGATAGGATAGAGGATAGGATAGGATAGAGGATAGGATAGGGGATTTGATAGGATAGAGGATAGGATAGGATAGAGGATAGGATAGGATAGAGGATAGGATAGGATAGAGGATAGGATAGGATAGAGGATAGGATAGGATAGAGGATAGGATAGGATAGAGGATAGGATAGTATAGAGGATAGCATAGGATAGAGGATAGGATAGGATAGAGCATAGAATAGGATAGAGGATACGATAGGATAGAGGATAGGATAGGATAGAGGATAGAATAGGGTAGAGGATAGGATAGGGGATTTGATAGGATAGAGGATAGGACAGGATAGAAGATAGGAGAGGATAGAGGATAGGATAGGATAGAGGATAGCATAGGATAGAGGATAGGATAGGATAGAGGATAGGATAGGGGATTTGATAGGATAGATGATAGGGTAGGATAGAAGGTAGGATAGGATAGAGGATAGGATAGGATAGAGCATAGAGTAGGATAGAGGATAGGATAGGATAGAGGATAGGATAGGATAGAGGATAGGATTGGATAGAGGATAGGATAGGATAGAGGATAGGATAGGATAGAGGATAGGATAGGATAGAGGATAGAGGATAGGATAGGATAGGGGATAGGATAGGATAGAGGATAGGATAGGATAGAGGATAGGATAGGATAGAGGATAGGATAGGATAGAGGATAGGATTGGATAGAGGATAGAGGATAGAGGATAGGATAGGATAGAGGATAGGATAGGATAGATGATAGGGTAGGATAGAAGATAGGATAGGATAGAGGATAGGATAGGATAGAGGATAGGATAGGATAGAGGATAGGATAGGGGATTTGATAGGATAGAGGATAGGATAGGATAGAGGATAGGATAGGATAGAGGATAGGATAGGATAGGATAGAGGATAGGATAGGATAGAGGATAGGATAGGATAGAGGATAGGATAGGATAGAGGATAGGATAGTATAGAGGATAGCATAGGATAGAGGATAGGATAGGATAGAGGATAGGATAGGGGATTTGATAGGATAGATGATAGGGTAGGATAGAAGATAGGATAGGATATAGGATAGGATAGGATAGAGCATAGAATAGGATAGAGGATAGGATAGGATAGGATAGAGGATAGGATAGGATAAAGGATAGGATAGGATAGAGGATAGGATAGGATAGAGGATACGATAGGATAGAGGATAGGATAGGGGATTTGATAGGATAGATGATAGGGTAGGATAGAAGATAGGATAGGATAGAGGATAGGATAGGATAGAGGATAGGATAGGATAGAGGATAGGATAGGGGATTTGATAGGATAGAGGATGGGATAGGATAGAGGATAGGATAGGATAGAGGATAGGATAGGATAGAGGATAGGATAGGATAGAGGATAGGATAGGATAGAGGATAGGATAGGATAGAGGATAGGATAGGATAGAGGATAGGATAGGATAGAGGATAGGATAGGATAGAGGATAGGATAGTATAGAGGATAGGATAGGATAGAGGATAGGATAGGATAGAGGATAGGATAGGATAGAGGATAGGATCGGATAGAGGATAGGATAGGATAGAGGATAGGATCGGATAGAGGATAGGATAGGATAGAGTATAGGATAGGATCGAGGATAGGATAGGATACAGGATAGGATAGGATAGAGGATAGGATAGGGGATTTGATAGGAGAGAGGATAGGATAGGATAGAAGATAGGATAGGATAGAGGTTAGGATAGGATACAGGATAGGATAGGATAGAGCATAGAATAGGATAGAGGATAGGATAGGATAGAGGATAGGATAGGATAGAGGATAGGATAGGTTAGAGGATAGGATAGGATAGAGGATAGGATAGGATAGAGGATAGGATAGGATAGAGGATAGGATAGGATAGAGGATAGAGGATAGAGGATAGAGGATAGAGGATAGAGGATAGAGGATAGGATAGGATAGAGGATAGGATAGGATAGAGGATAGGATAGGATAGAGGATAGGATAGGATAGAGGATAGGATAGGATAGAGGATAGAGGATAGAGGATAGGATAGGATAGAGGATAGGATAGGATAGAGGATAGGATAGGATAGAGGATAGGATAGGATAGAGGATAGGATAGGGGATTTGATAGGATAGATGATAGGGTAGGATAGAAGATAGGATAGGATATAGGATAGGATAGGATAGAGCATAGAATAGGATAGAGGATAGGATAGGATAGGATAGAGGATAGGATAGGATAAAGGATAGGATAGGATAGAGGATAGGATAGGATAGAGGATACGATAGGATAGAGGATAGGATAGGGGATTTGATAGGATAGATGATAGGGTAGGATAGAAGATAGGATAGGATAGTGGATAGGATAGGATAGAGGATAGGATAGGATAGAGGATAGGATAGGGGTTTTGATAGGATAGAGGATAGGATAGGATAGAGGATAGGGTAGGATAGAGGATAGGATAGGATAGAGGATAGGATAGGATAGAGGATAGGATAGGATAGAGGATCGGATAGGATAGAAGATAGGATAGGATAGAGGATAGGATAGGATAGATGATAGGGTAGGATAGAAGATAGGATAGGATAGAGGATAGGATAGGATAGAGGATAGGATAGGATAGAGGATAGGATAGGGGATTTGATAGGATAGAGGATAGGATAGGATAGAGGATAGGATAGGATAGAGGATAGGATAGGATAGAGGATAGGATAGGATAGAGGATAGGATATGATAGAGTATACGATATTATAGAGGGTAGGATAGGATAGAGCATAGGATAGGGGATTGGATAGGATAGGATAGAGGATAGGATAGAGGATAGGATAGAGGATAGGATAGAGGATAGGATAGGATAGAGGATAGGATAGGATAGAGTATAGGATAGGATAGAGGATAGGATAGGATACCGGATAGGATAGGATAGAGGATAGGATAGGGGATTTGATAGGATAGAGGATAGGATAGGATAGAAGATAGGATAGGATAGAGGTTAGGATAGGATACAGGATAGGATAGGATAGAGGATAGGATAGGGTAGAGCATAGAATAGGATAGAGGATAGGATAGGATAGAGGATAGGATAGGATAGAGGATAGGATAGGATAGAGGATAGCATAGGATAGAGGATAGGATAGGATAGAGGATAGGATAGGATAGAGGATAGGATAGGATAGAGGATAGAGGATAGAGGATAGAGGATAGGATAGGATAGAGGATAGGATAGGATAGGGGATTTGATAGGATAGAGGATAGGATAGGATAGAGGATAGGATAGGATAGAGGATAGGATAGACGATAGGATAGGATAGAGCATAGGATAGGATAGAGGAAAGGATAGGATAGAGGATAGGATAGGATAGAGGATAGGATAGGATAGAGGATAGGATAGGATAGAGGATAGGATAGTATAGAGGATAGCATAGGATAGAGGATAGGATAGGATAGAGCATAGAATAGGATAGAGGATACGATAGGATAGAGGATAGGATAGGATAGAGGATAGAATAGGGTAGAGGATAGGATAGGGGATTTGATAGGATAGAGGATAGGACAGGATAGAAGATAGGAGAGGATAGAGGATAGGATAGGATAGAGGATAGCATAGGATAGAGGATAGGATAGGATAGAGGATAGGATAGGGGATTTGATAGGATAGATGATAGGGTAGGATAGAAGGTAGGATAGGATAGAGGATAGGATAGGATAGAGCATAGAGTAGGATAGAGGATAGGATAGGATAGAGGATAGGATAGGATAGAGGATAGGATTGGATAGAGGATAGGATAGGATAGAGGATAGGATAGGATAGAGGATAGGATAGGATAGAGGATAGAGGATAGGATAGGATAGGGGATAGGATAGGATAGAGGATAGGATAGGATAGAGGATAGGATAGGATAGAGGATAGGATAGGATAGAGGATAGGATTGGATAGAGGATAGAGGATAGAGGATAGGATAGGATAGAGGATAGGATAGGATAGATGATAGGGTAGGATAGAAGATAGGATAGGATAGAGGATAGGATAGGATAGAGGATAGGATAGGATAGAGGATAGGATAGGGGATTTGATAGGATAGAGGATAGGATAGGATAGAGGATAGGATAGGATAGAGGATAGGATAGGATAGGATAGAGGATAGGATAGGATAGAGGATAGGATAGGATAGAGGATAGGATAGGATAGAGGATAGGATAGTATAGAGGATAGCATAGGATAGAGGATAGGATAGGATAGAGGATAGGATAGGGGATTTGATAGGATAGATGATAGGGTAGGATAGAAGATAGGATAGGATATAGGATAGGATAGGATAGAGCATAGAATAGGATAGAGGATAGGATAGGATAGGATAGAGGATAGGATAGGATAAAGGATAGGATAGGATAGAGGATAGGATAGGATAGAGGATACGATAGGATAGAGGATAGGATAGGGGATTTGATAGGATAGATGATAGGGTAGGATAGAAGATAGGATAGGATAGAGGATAGGATAGGATAGAGGATAGGATAGGATAGAGGATAGGATAGGGGATTTGATAGGATAGAGGATGGGATAGGATAGAGGATAGGATAGGATAGAGGATAGGATAGGATAGAGGATAGGATAGGATAGAGGATAGGATAGGATAGAGGATAGGATAGGATAGAGGATAGGATAGGATAGAGGATAGGATAGGATAGAGGATAGGATAGGATAGAGGATAGGATAGTATAGAGGATAGGATAGGATAGAGGATAGGATAGGATAGAGGATAGGATAGGATAGAGGATAGGATCGGATAGAGGATAGGATAGGATAGAGGATAGGATCGGATAGAGGATAGGATAGGATAGAGTATAGGATAGGATCGAGGATAGGATAGGATACAGGATAGGATAGGATAGAGGATAGGATAGGGGATTTGATAGGAGAGAGGATAGGATAGGATAGAAGATAGGATAGGATAGAGGTTAGGATAGGATACAGGATAGGATAGGATAGAGCATAGAATAGGATAGAGGATAGGATAGGATAGAGGATAGGATAGGATAGAGGATAGGATAGGTTAGAGGATAGGATAGGATAGAGGATAGGATAGGATAGAGGATAGGATAGGATAGAGGATAGGATAGGATAGAGGATAGAGGATAGAGGATAGAGGATAGAGGATAGAGGATAGAGGATAGGATAGGATAGAGAATAGGATAGGATAGAGGATAGGATAGGATAGAGGATAGGATAGGATAGAGGATAGGATAGGATAGAGGATAGAGGATAGAGGATAGGATAGGATAGAGGATAGGATAGGATAGAGGATAGGATAGGATAGAGGATAGGATAGGATAGAGGATAGGATAGGGGATTTGATAGGATAGATGATAGGGTAGGATAGAAGATAGGATAGGATATAGGATAGGATAGGATAGAGCATAGAATAGGATAGAGGATAGGATAGGATAGGATAGAGGATAGGATAGGATAAAGGATAGGATAGGATAGAGGATAGGATAGGATAGAGGATACGATAGGATAGAGGATAGGATAGGGGATTTGATAGGATAGATGATAGGGTAGGATAGAAGATAGGATAGGATAGTGGATAGGATAGGATAGAGGATAGGATAGGATAGAGGATAGGATAGGGGATTTGATAGGATAGAGGATAGGATAGGATAGAGGATAGGGTAGGATAGAGGATAGGATAGGATAGAGGATAGGATAGGATAGAGGATAGGATAGGATAGAGGATCGGATAGGATAGAAGATAGGATAGGATAGAGGATAGGATAGGATAGATGATAGGGTAGGATAGAAGATAGGATAGGATAGAGGATAGGATAGGATAGAGGATAGGATAGGATAGAGGATAGGATAGGGGATTTGATAGGATAGAGGATAGGATAGGATAGAGGATAGGATAGGATAGAGGATAGGATAGGATAGAGGATAGGATAGGATAGAGGATAGGATATGATAGAGTATACGATATTATAGAGGGTAGGATAGGATAGAGCATAGGATAGGGGATTGGATAGGATAGGATAGAGGATAGGATAGAGGATAGGATAGAGGATAGGATAGAGGATAGGATAGGATAGAGGATAGGATAGGATAGAGTATAGGATAGGATAGAGGATAGGATAGGATACCGGATAGGATAGGATAGAGGATAGGATAGGGGATTTGATAGGATAGAGGATAGGATAGGATAGAAGATAGGATAGGATAGAGGTTAGGATAGGATACAGGATAGGATAGGATAGAGGATAGGATAGGGTAGAGCATAGAATAGGATAGAGGATAGGATAGGATAGAGGATAGGATAGGATAGAGGATAGGATAGGATAGAGGATAGCATAGGATAGAGGATAGGATAGGATAGAGGATAGGATAGGATAGAGGATAGGATAGGATAGAGGATAGAGGATAGAGGATAGAGGATAGGATAGGATAGAGGATAGGATAGGATAGGGGATTTGATAGGATAGAGGATAGGATAGGATAGAGGATAGGATAGGATAGAGGATAGGATAGACGATAGGATAGGATAGAGCATAGGATAGGATAGAGGAAAGGATAGGATAGAGGATAGGATAGGATAGAGGATAGGATAGGATAGAGGATAGGATAGGATAGAGGATAGGATAGGATAGAGGATAGGATAGGATAGAGGATAGGATAGGATAGAGGATAGGATAGGATAGAGGATAGGATAGAGGATAGGATAGGATAGAGAATAGGATAGGATAGAGGATAGGATAGGATAGAGGATAGGATAGGATAGAGGATAGGATAGGGGATTTGATAGGATAGAGGATAGGATAGGATAGAAGATAGGATAGGATAGAGGATACGATAGGATAGAGGATAGGATAGGGGATTTGATAGGATAGAGGATTGGATAGAGGATAGGATAGAGAATAGGTTAGGATAGAGAATAGGAACGGATAGATGATATTATAGGATAGAGGATAGGATATGATAGAGCATAGAATAGGATAGAGGATAGGATAGGATAGAGGATAGGATAGGGTAGAGGATAGGATAGGGGATTTGATAGGATAGAGGATAAGACAGGATAGAAGATAGGAGAGGATAGAGGATAGGATAGGGTAGAGGATAGCATAGGATAGAGGATAGGATAGGATAGAGGATAGGATAGCGGATTTGATAGGATAGATGATAGGGTAGGATAGAAGATAGGATAGGATAGAGGATAGGATAGGATAGAGCATAGAATAGGATAGAGGATAGGATAGGATAGAGTATAGGATAGGATAGATGATATTATATGATAGAGGATAGGATATGATAGAGTATACGATATTATAGAGGGTAGGATAGGATAGAGCATAGGATAGGGGATTGGATAGGATAGGATAGAGGATAGGATAGAGGATAGGATAGAGGATAGGATAGAGGATAGGATAGGATAGAGGATAGGATTGGATAGAGGATAGGATAGGATAGAGGATAGGATAGGATAGAGGATAGGATAGGATAGAGGATAGAGGATAGGATAGGATAGGGGATAGGATAGGATAGAGGATAGGATAGGATAGAGGATAGGATAGGATAGAGGATAGGATAGGATAGAGGATAGGATTGGATAGAGGATAGAGGATAGAGGATAGGATAGGATAGAGGATAGGATAGGATAGATGATAGGGTAGGATAGAAGATAGGATAGGATAGAGGATAGGATAGGATAGAGGATAGGATAGGATAGAGGATAGGATAGGGGATTTGATAGGATAGAGGATAGGATAGGATAGAGGATAGGATAGGATAGAGGATAGGATAGGATAGGATAGAGGATAGGATAGGATAAAGGATAGGATAGGATAGAGGATAGGATAGGATAGAGGATACGATAGGATAGAGGATAGGATAGGGGATTTGATAGGATAGATGATAGGGTAGGATAGAAGATAGGATAGGATAGAGGATAGGATAGGATAGAGGATAGGATAGGATAGAGGATAGGATAGGGGATTTGATAGGATAGAGGATGGGATAGGATAGAGGATAGGATAGGATAGAGGATAGGATAGGATAGAGGATAGGATAGGATAGAGGATAGGATAGGATAGAGGATAGGATAGGATAGAGGATAGGATAGGATAGAGGATAGGATAGGATAGAGGATAGGATAGTATAGAGGATAGGATAGGATAGAGGATAGGATAGGATAGAGGATAGGATAGGATAGAGGATAGGATCGGATAGAGGATAGGATAGGATAGAGGATAGGATCGGATAGAGGATAGGATAGGATAGAGTATAGGATAGGATCGAGGATAGGATAGGATACAGGATAGGATAGGATAGAGGATAGGATAGGGGATTTGATAGGAGAGAGGATAGGATAGGATAGAAGATAGGATAGGATAGAGGATAGGATAGGATAGAGGATAGGATAGGATAGAGGATAGGATAGGATAGAGGATAGGATAGGATAGAGGATAGGATAGGATAGAGGATAGGATAGGATAGAAGATAGGATAGGATAGAGGATAGGATAGGATAGATGATAGGGTAGGATAGAAGATAGGATAGGATAGAGGATAGGATAGGATAGAGGATAGGATAGGATAGAGGATAGGATAGGATAGAGGATAGGATAGGATAGAGGATAGGATAGGATAGAGGATAGGATAGGATTGAGGATAGAGGATAGAGGATAGAGGATAGGATAGAGGATAGGATAGGATAGAGGATAGAGGATAGAGGATAGGATAGTATAGAGGATAGGATAGGATAGAGGATAGGATAGGATAGAGGATAGGATAGGATAGAGGATAGGATAGGATAGAGGATAGGATAGGATAGGATAGAGGATAGGATAGGATAGAGGATAGAGGATAGAGGATAGGATAGGATAGAGGATAGGATAGGATAGAGGATAGGATAGGATAGAGTATAGGATAGGATAGAAGATAGAGGATAGGATAGGATAGATGATAGGATAGGATAGAGGATAGGATAGGATAGAGGATAGGATAGGATAGGATAGAGGATAGGATAGGATAGAGGATAGGATAGGATAGAGGATAGGATAGGATAGAAGACAGGATAGGATAGAGGATAGGATAGGATAGATGATAGGGTAGGATAGAAGATAGGATAGGATAGAGGATAGGATAGGATAGAGGATAGGATAGGATAGAGGATAGGATAGGGGATTTGATAGGATAGAGGATAGGATAGGATAGAGGATAGGATAGGATAGAGGATAGGATAGGATAGAGGATAGGATAGGATAGAGGATAGGATAGGATAGAGGATAGGATAGGATAGAGGATAGGATAGGGTAGAGGATAGGATAGGATAGAGGATAGGATAGTATAGAGGATAGCATAGGATAGAGGATAGGATAGGATAGAGGATAGGATAGGGGATTTGATAGGATAGATGATAGGGTAGGATAGAAGATAGGATAGGATATAGGATAGGATAGGATGGAGCATAGAATAGGATAGAGGATAGGATAGGATAGGATAGAGGATAGGATAGGATAGAGGATAGGATAGGATAGAGGATAGGATAGGATAGAGGATAGGATAGGATAGAGGATAGGATAGGATAGAGGATAGGATAGGGGATTTGATAGGATAGAGGATAGGATAGGATAGAGGATAGGATAGGATAGAGGATAGGATAGGATAGAGGATAGGATAGGATAGAGGATAGGATAGGATAGAGGATAGGATAGGATAGAGGATAGGATAGTATAGAGGATAGCATAGGATAGAGGATAGGATAGGATAGAGGATAGGATAGGGGATTTGATAGGATAGATGATAGGGTAGGATAGAAGATAGGATAGGATATAGGATAGGATAGGATAGAGCATAGAATAGGATAGAGGATAGGATAGGATAGGATAGAGGATAGGATAGGATAAAGGATAGGATAGGATAGAGGATAGGATAGGATAGAGGATACGATAGGATAGAGGATAGGATAGGGGATTTGATAGGATAGATGATAGGGTAGGATAGAAGATAGGATAGGATAGAATATAGGATAGGATAGAGGATAGGATAGGATAGAGGATAGAATAGGGGATTTGATAGGATAGAGGATAGGATAGGATAGAGGATAGGATAGGATAGAGGATAGGATAGGATAGAGGATAGGATAGGATAGAGGATAGGATAGGATAGAGGATAGGATAGGATAGAGGATAGGATAGGATAGAGGATAGGATAGGATAGAGGATAGGATAGGATAGAGGATAGGATAGGATAGAGGATAGGATAGGATAGAGGATAGGATAGGATAGAGGATAGGATAGGATAGAGGATAGGATAGGATAGAGGATAGGATAGGATAGAGGATAGGATAGGATAGAGGATAGGATAGGATAGAGGATAGGATAGGATAGAGGATAGGATAGAGGATAGGATAGAGGATAGGATCGGATAGAGGATAGGATAGGATAGAGTATAGGATAGGATAGAGGATAGGATAGGATACAGGATAGGATAGGATAGAGGATAGGATAGGGGATTTGATAGGAGAGAGGATAGGATAGGATAGAAGATAGGATAGGATAGAGGTTAGGATAGGATACAGGATAGGATAGGATAGAGGATAGGATAGGGTAGAGCATAGAATAGGATAGAGGATAGGATAGGATAGAGGATAGGATAGGATAGAGGATAGGATAGGATAGAGGATAGGATTGGATAGAGGATAGGATAGGATAGAGGATAGGATAGGATAGAGGATAGGATAGGATAGATGATAGGGTAGGATAGAAGATAGGATAGGATATAGGATAGGATAGGATGGAGCATAGAATAGGATAGAGGATAGGATAGGATAGGATAGAGGATAGGATAGGATAGAGGATAGGATAGGATAGAGGATAGGATAGGATAGAGGATAGGATAGGATAGAGGATAGGATAGGATAGAGGATAGGATAGGGGATTTGATAGGATAGAGGATAGGATAGGATAGAGGATAGGATAGGATAGAGGATAGGATAGGATAGAGGATAGGATAGGATAGAGGATAGGATAGGATAGAGGATAGGATAGGATAGAGGATAGGATAGGATAGAGGATAGGATAGGATAGGATAGAGGATAGGTTAGGATAGAGGATAGGATAGGATAGAGGATAGGATAGGATACAGGATAGGATAGGATAGAGGATAGGATAGGGGATTTGATAGGATAGAGGATAGGATAGGATAGAAGATAGGATAGGATAGAGGATAGGATAGGATAGAGGATTGGATAGGATACAGGATAGGATAGGATAGAGGATAGGATAGGGGATTTGATAGGATAGAGCGTAGGATAGGATAGAGGATAGGATAGGATAGAGGATAGGATAGGATAGAGGATAGGATAGGATAGAGGATAGGATAGGATAGAGGATAGGATAGGATAGAGGATAGGATAGGGGATTTGATAGGATAGAGGATAGGATAGGATAGAAGATAGGATAGGATAGAGGATACGATAGGATAGAGGATAGGATAGGGGATTTGATAGGATAGATGATAGGGTAGGATAGAAGATAGGATAGGATAGAGGATAGAATAGGATAGAGGATAGGATAGGATAGAGGATAGGATAGGATAGGATAGAGGATTGGATAGAGGATAGGATAGAGTATAGGTTAGGTGATTTGATAGGATAGATGATAGGGTAGGATAGAAGATAGGATAGGATAGAGGATAGGATAGGTTAGAGCATAGAATAGGATAGAGGATAGGATAGGATAGAGTATAGGATAGGATAGAGGATAGGATAGGATAGAGGATAGGATAGGATAGAGGATAGGATAGGATAGAGGATAGGATAGGATAGGATAGAGGATAGGATAGAGGATAGGATAGGATAGAGGATAGGATCGGATAGAGGATAGGATAGGATAGAGGATAGGATCGGATAGAGTATAGGATAGGATAGAGGATAGGATAGGATACAGGATAGGATAGGATAGAGGATAGGATAGGGGATTTGATAGGATAGAGGATAGGATAGGATAGAAGATAGGATAGGATAGAGGATAGGATAGGATACAGGATAGGATAGGATAGAGGATAGGATAGGGTAGAGCATAGAATAGGATAGAGGATAGGATAGGATAGAGGATAGGATAGGATAGAGGATAGGATAGGATAGAGGATAGGATAGGATAGAGGATAGGATAGGATAGAGGATAGGATAGGATAGAGGATAGGATAGGATAGAGGATAGGATAGGATAGGATAGAGGATAGGATAGGATAGAGGATAGGATAGGATAGAGGATAGGATAATATAGAGGATAGGATAGGATAGAGGATAGGATAGGATAGAGGATAGGATAGGATAGAGGATAGGGTAGGATAGAGGATAGGATAGGATAGAGGATAGGATAGGATAGAGGATAGGATAGGATAGAGGATAGGATAGGATAGAGGATAGGATAGGATAGAGGATAGGATAGACGATAGGATAGGATAGGATAGAGGATAGGATAGGATAGAGGATAGGATAGGATAGGGGATAGGATAGGATAGAGGATAGAATAGGATAGAGGATAGGATAGGATAGAGTACAGGATAGGATAGAGGATAGGATAGGATAGAGGATAGGATAGGATAGAGGATAGGATAGGATAGAGGATAGGATAGGATAGGATAGAGGATAGGATAGGATAGAGGATAGGATAGGATAGAGGATAGGATAGGATAGAGGATAGGATAGGGGATTTGATAGGATAGAGGATAGGATAGGATAGAAGATAGGATAGGATAGAGGATACGATAGGATAGAGGATAGGATAGGGGATTTGATAGGATAGATGATAGGGTAGGATAGAAGATAGGATAGGATAGAGGATAGGATAGGATAGAGGATAGGATAGGATAGAGGATAGGATAGGATAGGATAGAGGATTGGATAGAGGATCGGATAGAGTATAGGTTAGGTGATTTGATAGCATAGATGATAGGGTAGGATAGAAGATAGGATAGGATAGAGGATAGGATAGGGTAGAGCATAGAATAGGATAGAGGATAGGATCGGATAGAGGATAGGATAGGATAGAGGATAGGATCGGATAGAGGATAGGATAGACGATAGGATAGGATAGAGCATAGGATAGGATAGAGGAAAGGATAGGATAGAGGATAGGATAGGATAGAGGATAGGATAGGATAGAGGATAGGATAGGATAGAGGATAGGATAGGATAGAGGATAGGATAGGATAGAGGATAGGATAGGGGATTTGATAGGATAGAGGATAGGATAGGATAGAAGATAGGATAGGATAGAGGATACGATAGGATAGAGGATAGGATAGGGGATTTGATAGGATAGAGGATAGGATAGGATAGAGGATTGGATAGAGGATAGGGTAGAGAATAGGTTAGGATAGAGAATAGGAACGGATAGATGATATTATAGGATAGAGGATAGGATATGATAGAGTATACGATATTATAGAGGGTAGGATAGGATAGAGCATAGGATAGGGGATTGGATAGGATATGATAGAGGATAGGATAGAGGATAGGATAGAGGATAGGATAGAGGATAGGATAGAGGATAGGATAGGATAGAGGATAGGATAGGATAGAGTATAGGATAGGATAGAGGATAGGATAGGATACAGGATAGGATAGGATAGAGGATAGGATAGGGGATTTGATAGGATAGAGGATAGGATAGGATAGAAGATAGGATAGGATAGAGGATAGGATAGGATACAGGATAGGATAGGATAGAGGATAGGATAGGGTAGAGCATAGAATAGGATAGAGGATAGGATAGGATAGAGGATAGGATAGGATAGAGGATAGGATAGGATAGAGGATAGGATAGGATAGAGGATAGGATAGGATAGAGGATAGGATAGGATAGAGGATAGGATAGGATAGAGGATAGGATAGGATAGAGGATAGGATAGGATAGAGGATAGGATAGGATAGAGGATAGGATAGGATAGAGGATAGGATAGGATAGAGGATAGAGGATTGGATAGAGGATAGGATAGGATAGAGGATAGAGGATTGGATAGAGGATAGGATAGAGGATTGGATAGAGGATAGGATAGAGAATTGGTTAGGATAGAGAATAGGAACGGATAGATGATATTATAGGATAGAGAATAGGATATGATAGAGTATACGATATTATAGAGGATAGGATAGGATAGAGGATAGGATAGGATAGAGGATAGGATAGGATAGAGGATAGGATAGGATAGAGGATAGGATAGGATAGAGGATAGGATAGGATAGAGGATAGGATAGGATAGAGGATAGGATAGGATAGAGGATAGGATAGGATAGAGGATAGGATAGGATAGAGGATAGGATAGGATAGAGGATAGGATAGGATAGAGGATAGGATAGGATAGAGGATAGGATAGGATAGAGGATAGGATAGGATAGAGGATAGGATAGGATAGAGGATAGGATAGGATAGAGGATAGGATAGGATAGAGGATAGGATAGGATAGAGGATAGGATAGGATAGAGGATAGGATAGGATAGGATAGAGGATAGGATAGGATAGAGGATAGGAACGGATAGATGATAGGATAGGATAGAGGATAGGATCGGATAGAGGATAGGATAGGATAGAGGATAGGATAGGATAGGATAGAGGATAGGATAGGATAGAGGATAGAGGATAGGATAGGATAGAGGATAGGATAGAGGATAGGATAGAGGATAGGATAGGATAGAGGATAGGATAGGATAGAGGATAGGATAGGATAGAGGATAGGATAGGATAGAGGATAGGATAGGATAGAGGATAGGATAGGGGATTTGATAGGATAGAGGATAGGATAGGATAGAAGATAGGATAGGATAGAGGATATGATAGGATAGAGGATAGGATAGGGGATTTGATAGGATAGAGGATAGGATAGAGAATAGGTTAGGATAGAGAATAGGAACGGATAGATGATATTATAGGATAGAGGATAGGATATGATAGAGTATACGATATTATAGAGGGTAGGATAGGATAGAGCATAGGATAGGGGATTGGATAGGATAGGATAGAGGATAGGATAGAGGATAGGATAGAGGATAGGATAGAGGATAGGATAGGATAGAGGATAGGATAGGATAGAGTATAGGATAGGATAGAGGATAGGATAGGATACAGGATAGGATAGGATAGAGGATAGGATAGGGGATTTGATAGGATAGAGGATAGGATAGGATAGAAGATAGGATAGGGTAGAGGATAGGATAGGATAGAGGACAGGACAGGATAGAGGATTGGATAGGTTACAGGAAAGGATAGGATTGAGGATAGATGATAGGATAGGATAGAGGATTGGATAGGATACAGGATAGGATAGGATAGAGGATAGGATAGGGGATTTGATAGGATAGAGGATAGGATAGGATAGAGGATAGGATAGGATAGAGGATAGGATAGGATAGAGGATAGGATAGGATAGAGGATAGGTTAGGATAGAGGATAGGATAGGATAGAGGATAGGATAGGATAGAGGATAGGATAGGATAGAGGATAGGATAGGATAGAGGATAGGATAGGATAGAGGATAGGATAGGATAGAGGATAGGATAGGATAGAGGATAGGATAGGATAGAGGATAGGATAGGATAGAGGATAGGATAGAGTATACGATATTATAGAGGGTAGGATAGGATAGAACATTGGATAGGGGATTGGATAGGATAGGATAGAGGATAGGATAGAGGATAGGATAGAGGATAGGATAGAGGATAGGATAGGATAGAGGATAGGATAGGATAGAGTATAGGATAGGATAGAGGATAGGATAGGATACAGGATAGGATAGGATAGAGGATAGGATAGGGGATTTGATAGGATAGAGGATAGGATAGGATAGAAGATAGGATAGGGTAGAGGATAGGATAGGATAGAGGACAGGACAGGATAGAGGATTGGATAGGTTACAGGAAAGGATAGGATTGAGGATAGATGATAGGATAGGATAGAGGATTGGATAGGATACAGGATAGGATAGGATAGAGGATAGGATAGGGGATTTGATAGGATAGAGGATAGGATAGGATAGAGGATAGGATAGGATAGAGGATAGGATAGGATAGAGGATAGGATAGGATAGAGGATAGGATAGGATAGAGGATAGGATAGGATAGAGGATAGGATAGGATAGAGGATAGGAAAGGATAGACGATAGGATAGACGATAGGATAGGATAGAGCATAGGATAGGATAGAGGATAGGATAGGATAGAGGATAGGATAGGATAGAGGATAGGATAGGATAGAGGATAGGATAGGATAGAGGATAGGATAGGATAGAGGATAGGATAGGATAGAGGATAGGTTAGGATAGAGGATAGGATAGGATAGAGGATAGGATAGGATAGAGGATAGGATAGGATAGAGGATAGGATAGGATAGAGGATAGGATAGGATAGAGGATAGGATAGGATAGAGGATAGGATAGGATAGAGGATAGGATAGGATAGAGGATAGGATAGGATAGAGGATAGGATAGGATAGAGGATAGGATAGAGTATACGATATTATAGAGGGTAGGATAGGATAGAACATTGGATAGGGGATTGGATAGGATAGGATAGAGGATAGGATAGAGGATAGGATAGAGGATAGGATAGAGGATAGGATAGGATAGAGGATAGGATAGGATAGAGTATGGGATAGGATAGAGGATAGGATAGGATACAGGATAGGATAGGTTAGAGGATAGGATAGGGGATTTGATAGGATAGAGGATAGGATAGGATAGAAGATAGGATAGAATAGAGGATAGGATAGGATACAAGATAGGATAGGACAGAGGATAGGATAGAGGATAGGATAGAGGATAGAGGATAGGATAGGATAGAGGATAGGATAGGATAGAGGATAGGATAGGATAGAGGATACGATAGGATAGAGGATAGGATAGGATAGAGGATAGGATAGGATAGAGGATAGGATAGGGGATTTGATAGGATAGAGGATAGGATAGGTTCGAGGATAGGATCGGATAGAGGATAGGATAGGATAGAGGATAGGATCGGATAGAGGATAGGATAGGATAGAGGATAGGATAGGATAGGATAGAGGATAGGATAGGATAGAGGATAGGATAGGATAGAGGATAGGATAGGGGATTTGATAGGATAGAGGATAGGATAGGTTAGAGGATAGGATAGGATAGAGGATAGGATAGGGGATTTGATAGGATAGAGGATAGGATAGGATAGAAGATAGGATAGGATAGAGGATACGATAGGATAGAGGATAGGATAGGGGATTTGATAGGATAGAGGATAGGATAGGATAGAGGATTGGATAGAGGATAGGATAGAGAATAGTTTAGGATAGAGAATAGGAACGGATAGATGATATTATAGGATAGAGGATAGGATATGATAGAGTATACGATATTATAGAGGGTAGGATAGGATAGAGCATAGGATAGGGGATTGGATAGGATAGGATAGAGGATAGGATAGAGGATAGGATAGAGGATAGGATAGAGGATAGGATAGAGGATAGGATAGGATAGAGGATAGGATAGGATAGAGTATAGGATAGGATACAGGATAGGATAGGATAGAGGATAGGATAGGGGATTTGATAGGATAGAGGATAGGATAGGATAGAGGATAGGATAGGATAGAGGATAGGATAGGGGATTTGATAGGATAGAGGATAGGATAGGATAGAAGATAGGATAGGATAGAGGATACGATAGGATAGAGGATAGGATAGGGGATTTGATAGGATAGATGATAGGGTAGGATAGAAGATAGGATAGGATAGAGGATAGGATAGGATAGAGGATAGGATAGGATAGAGGATAGGATAGGATAGGATAGAGGATTGGATAGAGGATAGGATAGAGAATAGGTTAGGTGATTTGATAGGATAGATGATAGGGTAGGATAGAAGATAGGATAGGATAGAGGATAGGATAGGGTAGAGCATAGAATAGGATAGAGGATAGGATAGGATAGAGTATAGGATAGGATAGAGGATAGGATAGGATAGAGGATAGGATAGGATAGAGGATAGGATAGGATAGAGGATAGGATAGGATAGAGGGTAGGATAGGGGATTTGATAGGATAGAGGATAGGATAGGTTAGAGGATAGGATAGGATAGAGGATAGGATAGGATAGGGGATAGGATAGGATAGAGGATAGGATAGGATAGAGGATAGGATAGGATAGGGGATAGGATAGGATAGAGGATAGGATAGGATAGAGGATAGGATAGGATAGAGGATAGGATAGGATAGAAGATGGGATAGGATAGAGGATAGGATAGGATAGATGATAGGGTAGGATAGAAGATAGGATAGGATAGAGGATAGGATAGGATAGAGCATAGAATATGATAGAGGATAGGATAGGATAGAGTATAGGATAGGATAGAGGATAGGATAGGATAGAGGATAGGATAGGATAGAGGATAGGATAGGATAGAGGATAGGATAGGATAGAGGATAGGATAGGATAGAGGATAGGATAGGATAGGATAGAGGATAGGATAGGATAGAGGATAGGATAGGGGATTTGATAGGATAGAGGATAGGATAGGTTAGAGGATAGGATAGGATAGAGGATAGGATAGGGGATTTGATAGGATAGAGGATAGGATAGGATAGAAGATAGGATAGGATAGAGGATACGATAGGATAGAGGATAGGATAGGGGATTTAATAGGATAGAGGATAGGATAGGATAGAGGATTGGATAGAGGATAGGATAGAGAATAGGTTAGGATAGAGAATAGGAACGGATAGATGATATTATAGGATAGAGGAAAGGATAGGATAGAGGATAGGATAGGATAGAGGATAGGATAGGATAGAGGATAGGATAGGATAGAGGATAGGATAGGATAGAGGATAGGATAGGATAGAGGATAGGATAGGATAGAGGATAGGATAGGATAGAGGATAGAGGATAGGATAGGATAGAGGATAGGATAGGATAGAGGATAGGATAGGATAGGGGATAGGATAGGATAGAGGATAGGATAGGATAGAGGATAGGATAGGATAGAGGATAGGATAGGATAGAAGATAGGATAGAATAGAGGATAGGATAGGATAGATGATAGGGTAGGATAGAAGATAGGATAGGATAGAGGATAGGATAGGATAGAGCATAGAATATGATAGAGGATAGGATAGGATAGAGTATAGGATAGGATAGAGGATAGGATAGGATAGAGGATAGGATAGGATAGAGGATAGGATAGGATAGAGGATAGGATAGGGGATTTGATAGGATAGAGGATAGGATAGGTTAGAGGATAGGATAGGATAGAGGATAGGATAGGGGATTTGATAGGATAGAGGATAGGATAGGATAGAGGATAGGATAGACGATAGGATAGGATAGAGAATAGGATAGGATAGAGGAAAGGATAGGATAGAGGATAGGATAGGATAGAGGTTAGGATAGGATAGAGGATAGGATAGGATAGAAGATAGGAGAGGATAGAGGATAGGATAGGATAGAGGATAGCATAGGATAGAGGATAGGATAGGATAGAGGATAGGATAGCGGATTTGATAGGATAGATGATAGGGTAGGATAGAAGATAGGATAGGATAGAGGATAGGATAGGATAGAGCATAGAATAGGATAGAGGATAGGATAGGATAGAGGATAGGATAGGATAGAGGATAGGATAGGATAGGATAGAGGATAGGATAGGATAAAGGATAGGATAGGATAGAGGATAGGATAGGATAGAGGATACGATAGGATAGAGGATAGGATAGGGGATTTGATAGGATAGAGAATAGGGTAGGATAGAGGATAGGATAGGATAGAGGATAGGATAGGATAGAGGATAGGATAGACGATAGGATAGGATAGAGCATAGGATAGGATAGAGGAAAGGATAGGATAGAGGATAGGATAGGATAGAGGATAGGATAGGATAGAGGATAGGATAGGATAGAGGATAGGATAGGATAGAGGATAGGATAGGATAGAGGATAGAGGATAGGATAGGATAGAGGATAGGATAGGATAGAGGATAGGATAGGATAGGGGATAGGATAGGATAGAGGATAGGATAGAATAGAGGATAGGATAGGATAGAGGATAGGATAGGATAGAAGATAGGATAGGATAGAGGATAGGATAGGATGGATGATAGGGTAGGATAGAAGATAGGATAGGATAGAGGATAGGATAGGATAGAGCATAGAATATGATAGAGGATAGGATAGGATAGAGTATAGGATAGGATAGAGGATAGGATAGGATAGAGGATAGGATAGGATAGAGGATAGGATAGGGGATTTGATAGGATAGAGGATAGGATAGGTTAGAGGATAGGATAGGATAGAGGATAGGATAAGGGATTTGATAGGATAGAGGATAGGATAGGATAGAGGATAGGATAGACGATAGGATAGGATAGAGCATAGGATAGGATAGAGAATAGGAACGGATAGATGATATTATAGGATAGAGGATAGGATATGATAGAGGATAGGATAGGATAGAGGATAGGATAGGATAGAGGATAGGATAGGATAGAGGATAGGATAGGATAGAGGATAGGATAGGATAGAGGATAGGATAGGATAGAGGATAGGATAGGATAGAGTATAGGATAGGATAGAGGATAGGATAGGATACAGGAAAGGATAGGATAGAGGATAGGATAGGGGATTTGATAGGATAGAGGATAGGATAGGATAGAAGATAGGATAGGATAGAGGATAGGATAGGATAGAGGACAGGATAGGATAGAGGATTGGATAGGTTACAGGAAAGGATAGGATTGAGGATAGATGATAGGATAGGATAGAGGATTGGATATGATACAGGATAGGATAGGATAGAGGATAGGATAGGGGATTTGATAGGATAGAGGATAGGATAGGATAGAGGATAGGATAGGATAGAGGATAGGATAGGATAGGATAGAGGATAGGATAGGATAGAGGATAGGATAGGATAGAGGATAGGATAGGATAGAGGATAGGATAGGATAGAGGATAGGATAGGATAGAGGATAGGATAGGATAGAGGATAGGATAGGATAGAGGATAGGATAGGATAGAGGATAGGATAGAGCATAGGATAGGATAGAGGATAGGATAGGATAGAGGATAGGATAGGATAGAGGATAGGATAGGATAAAGGATAGGATAGGATAGAGGATAGGATAGGATAGAGGATAGGATAGAGAATAGGTTAGGATATAGAATAGGAACGGATAGATGATATTATAGGATAGAGGATAGGATATGATAGAGTATACGATATTATAGAGGGTAGGATAGGATAGAGCATAGGATAGGGGATTGGATAGGATAGGATAGAGGATAGGATAGAGGATAGGATAGAGGATAGGATAGAGGATAGGATAGTATAGAGGATAGGATAGGATAGAGTATAGGATAGGATAGAGGATAGGATAGGATACAGGAAAGGATAGGATAGAGGATAGGATAGGGGATTTGATAGGATAGAGGATAGGATAGGATAGAGGATAGGATAGGGGATTTGATAGGATAGAGCGTAGGATAGGATAGAGTATAGGATAGGATAGAGGATAGGATAGGATAGAGGATAGGATAGGATAGAGGATAGGATAGGATAGAGGATAGGATAGGATAGAGGATAGGATAGGGGATTTGATAGGATAGAGGATAGGATAGGATAGAAGATAGGATAGGATAGAGGATAGGATAGGGGATTTGATAGGATAGATGATAGGGTAGGATAGAAGATAGGATAGGATAGAGGATAGAATAGGATAGAGGATAGGATAGGATAGAGGATAGGATAGGATAGGATAGGGGATTGGATAGAGGATAGGATAGAGTATAGGTTAGGTGATTTGATAGGATAGATGATAGGGTAGGATAGAAGATAGGATAGGATAGAGGATAGGATAGGTTAGAGCATAGAATAGGATAGAGGATAGGATAGGATAGAGTATAGGATAGGATAGAGGATAGGATAGGATAGAGGATAGGATAGGATAGAGGATAGGATAGGATAGAGGATAGGATAGGATAGGATAGAGGATAGGATAGAGGATAGGATAGGATAGAGGATAGGATCGGATAGAGGATAGGATAGGATAGAGGATAGGATCGGATAGAGTATAGGATAGGATAGAGGATAGGATAGGGGATTTGATAGGATAGAGGATAGGATAGGATAGAGGATAGGATAGACGATAGGATAGGATAGAGCATAGGATAGGATAGAGAATAGGAACGGATAGATGACATTATAGGATAGAGGATAGGATATGATAGAGTATACGATATTATAGAGGGTAGGATAGGATAGAGCATAGGATAGGGGATTGGATAGGATAGGATAGAGGATAGGATAGAGGATAGGATAGTATAGAGGATAGGATAGGATAGAGTATAGGATATTATAGAGGATAGGATAGGATACAGGAAAGGATAGGATAGAGGATAGGATAGGGGATTTGATAGGATAGAGGATAGGATAGGATAGAAGATAGGATAGGATAGAGGATAGGATAGGATAGAGGACAGGATAGGATAGAGGATTGGATAGAGGATAGGATAGAGAATAGGTTAGGATAGAGAATAGGAACGGATAGATGATATTATAGGATAGAGGAAAGGATAGAATAGAGGATAGGATAGGATAGAGGATAGGATAGGATAGAGGATAGGATAGGATAGAGGATAGGATAGGATAGAGGATAGGATAGGATAGAGGATAGGATAGGATAGAGGATAGAGGATAGGATAGGATAGAGGATAGGATAGGATAGAGGATAGGATAGGATAGGGGATAGGATAGGATAGAGGATAGGATAGGATAGAGGATAGGATAGGATAGAGGATAGGATAGGATAGAAGATAGGATAGAATAGAGGATAGGATAGGATAGATGATAGGGTAGGATAGAAGATAGGATAGGATAGAGGATAGGATAGGATAGAGCATAGAATATGATAGAGGATAGGATAGGATAGAGTATAGGATAGGATAGAGGATAGGATAGGATAGAGGATAGGATAGGATAGAGGATAGGATAGGGGATTTGATAGGATAGAGGATAGGATAGGTTAGAGGATAGGATAGGATAGAGGATAGGATAGGGGATTTGATAGGATAGAGGATAGGATAGGATAGAGGATAGGATAGACGATAGGATAGGATAGAGAATAGGATAGGATAGAGGAAAGGATAGGATAGAGGATAGGATAGGATAGAGGTTAGGATAGGATAGAGGATAGGATAGGATAGAAGATAGGAGAGGATAGAGGATAGGATAGGATAGAGGATAGCATAGGATAGAGGATAGGATAGGATAGAGGATAGGATAGCGGATTTGATAGGATAGATGATAGGGTAGGATAGAAGATAGGATAGGATAGAGGATAGGATAGGATAGAGCATAGAATAGGATAGAGGATAGGATAGGATAGAGGATAGGATAGGATAGAGGATAGGATAGGATAAAGGATAGGATAGGATAGAGGATAGGATAGGATAGAGGATAGGATAGAGAATAGGTTAGGATATAGAATAGGAACGGATAGATGATATTATAGGATAGAGGATAGGATATGATAGAGTATACGATATTATAGAGGGTAGGATAGGATAGAGCATAGGATAGGGGATTGGATAGGATAGGATAGAGGATAGGATAGAGGATAGGATAGAGGATAGGATAGAGGATAGGATAGTATAGAGGATAGGATAGGATAGAGTATAGGATAGGATAGAGGATAGGATAGGATACAGGAAAGGATAGGATAGAGGATAGGATAGGGGATTTGATAGGATAGAGGATAGGATAGGATAGAGGATAGGATAGGGGATTTGATAGGATAGAGCGTAGGATAGGATAGAGGATAGGATAGGATAGAGGATAGGATAGGATAGAGGATAGGATAGGATAGAGGATAGGATAGGATAGAGGATAGGATAGGATAGAGGATAGGATAGGGGATTTGATAGGATAGAGGATAGGATAGGATAGAAGATAGGATAGGATAGAGGATAGGATAGGGGATTTGATAGGATAGATGATAGGGTAGGATAGAAGATAGGATAGGATAGAGGATAGAATAGGATAGAGGATAGGATAGGATAGAGGATAGGATAGGATAGGATAGAGGATTGGATAGAGGATAGGATAGAGTATAGGTTAGGTGATTTGATAGGATAGATGATAGGGTAGGATAGAAGATAGGATAGGATAGAGGATAGGATAGGTTAGAGCATAGAATAGGATAGAGGATAGGATAGGATAGAGTATAGGATAGGATAGAGGATAGGATAGGATAGAGGATAGGATAGGATAGAGGATAGGATAGGATAGAGGATAGGATAGGATAGGATAGAGGATAGGATAGAGGATAGGATAGGATAGAGGATAGGATCGGATAGAGGATAGGATAGGATAGAGGATAGGATCGGATAGAGTATAGGATAGGATAGAGGATAGGATAGGGGATTTGATAGGATAGAGGATAGGATAGGTTAGAGGATAGGATAGGATAGAGGATAGGATAGGGGATTTGATAGGATAGAGGATAGGATAGGATAGAGGATAGGATAGACGATAGGATAGGATAGAGCATAGGATAGGATAGAGAATAGGAACGGATAGATGATATTATAGGATAGAGGATAGGATATGATAGAGTATACGATATTATAGAGGGTAGGATAGGATAGAGCATAGGATAGGGGATTGGATAGGATAGGATAGAGGATAGGATAGAGGATAGGATAGTATAGAGGATAGGATAGGATAGAGTATAGGATAGGATAGAGGATAGGATAGGATACAGGAAAGGATAGGATAGAGGATAGGATAGGGGATTTGATAGGATAGAGGATAGGATAGGATAGAAGATAGGATAGGATAGAGGATAGGATAGGATAGAGGACAGGATAGGATAGAGGATTGGATAGAGGATAGGATAGAGAATAGGTTAGGATAGAGAATAGGAACGGATAGATGATATTATAGGATAGAGGAAAGGATAGAATAGAGGATAGGATAGGATAGAGGATAGGATAGGATAGAGGATAGGATAGGATAGAGGATAGGATAGGATAGAGGATAGGATAGGATAGAGGATAGGATAGGATAGAGGATAGAGGATAGGATAGGATAGAGGATAGGATAGGATAGAGGATAGGATAGGATAGGGGATAGGATAGGATAGAGGATAGGATAGGATAGAGGATAGGATAGGATAGAGGATAGGATAGGATAGAAGATAGGATAGAATAGAGGATAGGATAGGATAGATGATAGGGTAGGATAGAAGATAGGATAGGATAGAGGATAGGATAGGATAGAGCATAGAATATGATAGAGGATAGGATAGGATAGAGTATAGGATAGGATAGAGGATAGGATAGGATAGAGGATAGGATAGGATAGAGGATAGGATAGGGGATTTGATAGGATAGAGGATAGGATAGGTTAGAGGATAGGATAGGATAGAGGATAGGATAGGGGATTTGATAGGATAGAGGATAGGATAGGATAGAGGATAGGATAGACGATAGGATAGGATAGAGAATAGGATAGGATAGAGGAAAGGATAGGATAGAGGATAGGATAGGATAGAGGTTAGGATAGGATAGAGGATAGGATAGGATAGAAGATAGGAGAGGATAGAGGATAGGATAGGATAGAGGATAGCATAGGATAGAGGATAGGATAGGATAGAGGATAGGATAGCGGATTTGATAGGATAGATGATAGGGTAGGATAGAAGATAGGATAGGATAGAGGATAGGATAGGATAGAGCATAGAATAGGATAGAGGATAGGATAGGATAGAGGATAGGATAGGATAGAGGATAGGATAGGATAGGATAGAGGATAGGATAGGATAGAGGATAGGATAGGATAGAGGATAGGATAGGATAGAGGATAGGATAGGATAGAGGATAGGATAGGATAGAGGATAGGATAGGATAGAGGATAGGATAGGATAGAGGATAGGATAGGATAGGATAGAGGATTGGATAGAGGATCGGATAGAGTATAGGTTAGGTGATTTGATAGCATAGATGATAGGGTAGGATAGAAGATAGGATAGGATAGAGGATAGGATAGGGTAGAGCATAGAATAGGATAGAGGATAGGATCGGATAGAGGATAGGATAGGATAGAGGATAGGATCGGATAGAGGATAGGATAGACGATAGGATAGGATAGAGCATAGGATAGGATAGAGGAAAGGATAGGATAGAGGATAGGATAGGATAGAGGATAGGATAGGATAGAGGATAGGATAGGATAGAGGATAGGATAGGATAGAGGATAGGATAGGGGATTTGATAGGATAGAGGATAGGATAGGATAGAAGATAGGATAGGATAGAGGATACGATAGGATAGAGGATAGGATAGGGGATTTGATATTATAGAGGATAGGATAGGATAGAGGATTGGATAGAGGATAGGGTAGAGAATAGGTTAGGATAGAGAATAGGAACGGATAGATGATATTATAGGATAGAGGATAGGATATGATAGAGTATACGATATTATAGAGGGTAGGATAGGATAGAGCATAGGATAGGGGATTGGATAGGATAGGATAGAGGATAGGATAGAGGATAGGATAGAGGATAGGATAGAGGATAGGATAGAGGATAGGATAGGATAGAGGATAGGATAGGATAGAGTATAGGATAGGATAGAGGATAGGATAGGATACAGGATAGGATAGGATAGAGGATAGGATAGGGTAGAGCATAGAATAGGATAGAGGATAGGATAGGATAGAGGATAGGATAGGATAGAGGATAGGATAGGATAGAGGATAGGATAGGATAGAGGATAGGATAGGATAGAGGATAGGATAGGATAGAGGATAGGATAGGATAGAGGATAGGATAGGATAGAGGATAGGATAGGATAGAGGATAGGATAGGATAGAGGATAGGATAGGATAGAGGATAGAGGATTGGATAGAGGATAGGATAGGATAGAGGATAGAGGATTGGATAGAGGATAGGATAGAGGATTGGATAGAGGATAGGATAGAGAATTGGTTAGGATAGAGAATAGGAACGGATAGATGATATTATAGGATAGAGAATAGGATATGATAGAGTATACGATATTATAGAGGATAGGATAGGATAGAGGATAGGATAGGATAGAGGATAGGATAGGATAGAGGATAGGATAGGATAGAGGATAGGATAGGATAGAGGATAGGATAGGATAGAGGATAGGATAGGATAGAGGATAGGATAGGATAGAGGATAGGATAGGATAGAGGATAGGATAGGATAGAGGATAGGATAGGATAGAGGATAGGATAGGATAGAGGATAGGATAGGATAGAGGATAGGATAGGATAGAGGATAGGATAGGATAGAGGATAGGATAGGATAGAGGATAGGATAGGATAGAGGATAGGATAGGATAGAGGATAGGATAGGATAGAGGATAGGATAGGATAGAGGATAGGATAGGATAGAGGATAGGATAGGATAGAGGATAGGATAGGATAGAGGATAGGATAGGATAGAGGATAGGATAGGATAGGATAGAGGATAGGATAGGATAGAGGATAGGAACGGATAGATGATAGGATAGGATAGAGGATAGGATCGGATAGAGGATAGGATAGGATAGAGGATAGGATAGGATAGGATAGAGGATAGGATAGGATAGAGGATAGAGGATAGGATAGGATAGAGGATAGGATAGAGGATAGGATAGAGGATAGGATAGGATAGAGGATAGGATAGGATAGAGGATAGGATAGGATAGAGGATAGGATAGGATAGAGGATAGGATAGGATAGAGGATAGGATAGGGGATTTGATAGGATAGAGGATAGGATAGGATAGAAGATAGGATAGGATAGAGGATATGATAGGATAGAGGATAGGATAGGGGATTTGATAGGATAGAGGATAGGATAGAGAATAGGTTAGGATAGAGAATAGGAACGGATAGATGATATTATAGGATAGAGGATAGGATATGATAGAGTATACGATATTATAGAGGGTAGGATAGGATAGAGCATAGGATAGGGGATTGGATAGGATAGGATAGAGGATAGGATAGAGGATAGGATAGAGGATAGGATAGAGGATAGGATAGGATAGAGGATAGGATAGGATAGAGTATAGGATAGGATAGAGGATAGGATAGGATACAGGATAGGATAGGATAGAGGATAGGATAGGGGATTTGATAGGATAGAGGATAGGATAGGATAGAAGATAGGATAGGGTAGAGGATAGGATAGGATAGAGGACAGGACAGGATAGAGGATTGGATAGGTTACAGGAAAGGATAGGATTGAGGATAGATGATAGGATAGGATAGAGGATTGGATAGGATACAGGATAGGATAGGATAGAGGATAGGATAGGGGATTTGATAGGATAGAGGATAGGATAGGATAGAGGATAGGATAGGATAGAGGATAGGATAGGATAGAGGATAGGATAGGATAGAGGATAGGATAGGATAGAGGATAGGATAGGATAGAGGATAGGATAGGATAGAGGATAGGAAAGGATAGAGGATAGGATAGACGATAGGATAGGATAGAGCATAGGATAGGATAGAGGATAGGATAGGATAGAGGATAGGATAGGATAGAGGATAGGATAGGATAGAGGATAGGATAGGATAGAGGATAGGATAGGATAGAGGATAGGATAGAGGATAGGTTAGGATAGAGGATAGGATAGGATAGAGGATAGGATAGGATAGAGGATAGGATAGGATAGAGGATAGGATAGGATAGAGGATAGGATAGGATAGAGGATAGGATAGGATAGAGGATAGGATAGGATAGAGGATAGGATAGGATAGAGGATAGGATAGGATAGAGGATAGGATAGAGTATACGATATTATAGAGGGTAGGATAGGATAGAACATAGGATAGGGGATTGGATAGGATAGGATAGAGGATAGGATAGAGGATAGGATAGAGGATAGGATAGAGGATAGGATAGGATAGAGGATAGGATAGGATAGAGTATAGGATAGGATAGAGGATAGGATAGGATACAGGATAGGATAGGTTAGAGGATAGGATAGGGGATTTGATAGGATAGAGGATAGGATAGGATAGAAGATAGGATAGAATAGAGGATAGGATAGGATACAAGATAGGATAGGACAGAGGATAGGATAGAGGATAGGATAGAGGATAGAGGATAGGATAGGATAGAGGATAGGATAGGATAGAGGATAGGATAGGATAGAGGATAGGATAGGATAGAGGATAGGATAGGGGATTTGATAGGATAGAGGATAGGATAGGTTAGAGGATAGGATCGGATAGAGGATAGGATAGGATAGAGGATAGGATCGGATAGAGGATAGGATAGGATAGAGGATAGGATAGGATAGGATAGAGGATAGGATAGGATAGAGGATAGGATAGGATAGAGGATAGGATAGGGGATTTGATAGGATAGAGGATAGGATAGGTTAGAGGATAGGATAGGATAGAGGATAGGATAGGGGATTTGATAGGATAGAGGATAGGATAGGATAGAAGATAGGATAGGATAGAGGATACGATAGGATAGAGGATAGGATAGGGGATTTGATAGGATAGAGGATAGGATAGGATAGAGGATTGGATAGAGGATAGGATAGAGAATAGTTTAGGATAGAGAATAGGAACGGATAGATGATATTATAGGATAGAGGATAGGATATGATAGAGTATACGATATTATAGAGGGTAGGATAGGATAGAGCATAGGATAGGGGATTGGATAGGATAGGATAGAGGATAGGATAGGATAGAGGATAGGATAGGATAGAGTATAGGATAGGATAGAGGATAGGATAGGATACAGGATAGGATAGGATAGAGGATAGGATAGGGGATTTGATAGGATAGAGGATAGGATAGGATAGAAGATAGGATAGGATAGATGATAGGATAGGATAGAGGACAGGATAGGATAGAGGATTGGATAGGATACAGGAAAGGATAGGATTGAGGATAGATGATAGGATAGGATAGAGGATTGGATAGGATACAGGATAGGATAGGATAGAGGATAGGATAGGGGATTTGATAGGATAGAGGATAGGATAGGATAGAGGATAGGATAGGATAGAGGATAGGATAGGATAGAGGATAGGATAGGATAGAGGATAGGATAGGATAGGATAGAGGATAGGATAGAGGATAGGATAGGATAGAGGATAGGATCGGATAGAGGATAGGATAGGATAGAGGATAGGATCGGATAGAGTATAGGATAGGATAGAGGATAGGATAGAGGATAGGATAGAGGATAGGATAGAGGATAGGATAGGATAGAGGATAGGATAGGATAGAGTATAGGATAGGATAGAGGATAGGATAGGATACAGGATAGGATAGGTTAGAGGATAGGATAGGGGATTTGATAGGATAGAGGATAGGATAGGATAGAAGATAGGATAGAATAGAGGATAGGATAGGATACAAGATAGGATAGGACAGAGGATAGGATAGAGGATAGGATAGAGGATAGAGGATAGGATAGGATAGAGGATAGGACAGGATAGAGGATAGGATAGGATAGAGGATAGGATAGGATAGAGGATAGGATAGGATAGAGGATAGGATAGGGGATTTGATAGGATAGAGGATAGGATAGGTTAGAGGATAGGATCGGATAGAGGATAGGATAGGATAGAGGATAGGATCGGATAGAGGATAGGATAGGATAGAGGATAGGATAGGATAGGATAGAGGATAGGATAGGATAGAGGATAGGATAGGATAGAGGATAGGATAGGGGATTTGATAGGATAGAGGATAGGATAGGTTAGAGGATAGGATAGGATAGAGGATAGGATAGGGGATTTGATAGGATAGAGGATAGGATAGGATAGAAGATAGGATAGGATAGAGGATACGATACGATAGAGGATAGGATAGGGGATTTGATAGGATAGAGGATAGGATAGGATAGAGGATTGGATAGAGGATAGGATAGAGAATAGTTTAGGATAGAGAATAGGAACGGATAGATGATATTATAGGATAGAGGATAGGATATGATAGAGTATACGATATTATAGAGGGTAGGATAGGATAGAGCATAGGATAGGGGATTGGATAGGATAGGATAGAGGATAGGATAGGATAGAGGATAGGATAGGATAGAGTATAGGATAGGATAGAGGATAGGATAGGATACAGGATAGGATAGGATAGAGGATAGGATAGGGGATTTGATAGGATAGAGGATAGGATAGGATAGAAGATAGGATAGGATAGAGCATAGGATAGGATAGAGGAAAGGATAGGATAGAGGATAGGATAGGATAGAGGATAGGATAGGATAGAGGATAGGATAGGATAGAGGATAGGATAGGGGATTTGATAGGATAGAGGATAGGATAGGATAGAAGATAGGATAGGATAGAGGATACGATAGGATAGAGGATAGGATAGGGGATTTGATAGGATAGATGATAGGGTAGGATAGAAGATAGGATAGGATAGAGGATAGGATAGGATAGAGGATAGGATAGGATAGAGGATAGGATAGGATAGGATAGAGGATTGGATAGAGGATCGGATAGAGTATAGGTTAGGTGATTTGATAGCATAGATGATAGGGTAGGATAGAAGATAGGATAGGATAGAGGATAGGATAGGGTAGAGCATAGAATAGGGTAGAGGATAGGATCGGATAGAGGATAGGATAGGATAGAGGATAGGATCGGATAGAGGATAGGATAGACGATAGGATAGGATAGAGCATAGGATAGGATAGAGGAAAGGATAGGATAGAGGATAGGATAGGATAGAGGATAGGATAGGATAGAGGATAGGATAGGATAGAGGATAGGATAGGATAGAGGATAGGATAGGGGATTTGATAGGATAGAGGATAGGATAGGATAGAAGATAGGATAGGATAGAGGATACGATAGGATAGAGGATAGGATAGGGGATTTGATAGGATAGAGGATAGGATAGGATAGAGGATTGGATAGAGGATAGGGTAGAGAATAGGTTAGGATAGAGAATAGGAACGGATAGATGATATTATAGGATAGAGGATAGGATATGATAGAGTATACGATATTATAGAGGGTAGGATAGGATAGAGCATAGGATAGGGGATTGGATAGGATAGGATAGAGGATAGGATAGAGGATAGGATAGAGGATAGGATAGAGGATAGGATAGAGGATAGGATAGGATAGAGGATAGGATAGGATAGAGTATAGGATAGGATAGAGGATAGGATAGGATACAGGATAGGATAGGATAGAGGATAGGATAGGGTAGAGCATAGAATAGGATAGAGGATAGGATAGGATAGAGGATAGGATAGGATAGAGGATAGGATAGGATAGAGGATAGGATAGGATAGAGGATAGGATAGGATAGAGGATAGGATAGGATAGAGGATAGGATAGGATAGAGGATAGGATAGGATAGAGGATAGGATAGGATAGAGGATAGGATAGGATAGAGGATAGGATAGGATAGAGGATAGGATAGGATAGAGGATAGGATAGGATAGAGGATAGGATAGGATAGAGGATAGAGGATTGGATAGAGGATAGGATAGGATAGAGGATAGGATAGGATAGAGGATAGGATAGGATAGGATAGAGGATTGGATAGAGGATCGGATAGAGTATAGGTTAGGTGATTTGATAGCATAGATGATAGGGTAGGATAGAAGATAGGATAGGATAGAGGATAGGATAGGGTAGAGCATAGAATAGGGTAGAGGATAGGATCGGATAGAGGATAGGATAGGATAGAGGATAGGATCGGATAGAGGATAGGATAGACGATAGGATAGGATAGAGCATAGGATAGGATAGAGGAAAGGATAGGATAGAGGATAGGATAGGATAGAGGATAGGATAGGATAGAGGATAGGATAGGATAGAGGATAGGATAGGATAGAGGATAGGATAGGGGATTTGATAGGATAGAGGATAGGATAGGATAGAAGATAGGATAGGATAGAGGATACGATAGGATAGAGGATAGGATAGGGGATTTGATAGGATAGAGGATAGGATAGGATAGAGGATTGGATAGAGGATAGGGTAGAGAATAGGTTAGGATAGAGAATAGGAACGGATAGATGATATTATAGGATAGAGGATAGGATATGATAGAGTATACGATATTATAGAGGGTAGGATAGGATAGAGCATAGGATAGGGGATTGGATAGGATAGGATAGAGGATAGGATAGAGGATAGGATAGAGGATAGGATAGAGGATAGGATAGAGGATAGGATAGGATAGAGGATAGGATAGGATAGAGTATAGGATAGGATAGAGGATAGGATAGGATACAGGATAGGATAGGATAGAGGATAGGATAGGGTAGAGCATAGAATAGGATAGAGGATAGGATAGGATAGAGGATAGGATAGGATAGAGGATAGGATAGGATAGAGGATAGGATAGGATAGAGGATAGGATAGGATAGAGGATAGGATAGGATAGAGGATAGGATAGGATAGAGGATAGGATAGGATAGAGGATAGGATAGGATAGAGGATAGGATAGGATAGAGGATAGGATAGGATAGAGGATAGGATAGGATAGAGGATAGGATAGGATAGGATAGAGGATAGGATAGAGGATAGGATAGGATAGAGGATAGGATCGGATAGAGGATAGGATAGGATAGAGGATAGGATCGGATAGAGTATAGGATAGGATAGAGGATAGGATAGGATACAGGATAGGATAGGATAGAGGATAGGATAGGGGATTTGATAGGATAGAGGATAGGATAGGATAGAAGATAGGATAGGATAGAGTATAGGATAGGATACAGGATAGGATAGGATAGAGGATAGGATAGGGTAGAGGATACGATAGGATAGAGGATAGGATAGGGGATTTGATAGGATAGATGATAGGGTAGGATAGAAGATAGGATAGGATAGAGGATAGGATAGGATAGAGGATAGGATAGGATAGAGGATAGGATAGGATAGGATAGAGGATTGGATAGAGGATCGGATAGAGTATAGGTTAGGTGATTTGATAGCATAGATGATAGGGTAGGATAGAAGATAGGATAGGATAGAGGATAGGATAGGGTAGAGCATAGAATAGGATAGAGGATAGGATCGGATAGAGGATAGGATAGGATAGAGGATAGGATCGGATAGAGGATAGGATAGACGATAGGATAGGATAGAGCATAGGATAGGATAGAGGAAAGGATAGGATAGAGGATAGGATAGGATAGAGGATAGGATAGGATAGAGGATAGGATAGGATAGAGGATAGGATAGGATAGAGGATAGGATAGGGGATTTGATAGGATAGAGGATAGGATAGGATAGAAGATAGGATAGGATAGAGGATACGATAGGATAGAGGATAGGAAGGGGATTTGATAGGATAGATGATAGGGTAGGATAGAAGATAGGATAGGATAGAGGATAGGATAGGATAGAGGATAGGATAGGATAGAGGATAGGATAGGATAGGATAGAGGATTGGATAGAGGATCGGATAGAGTATAGGTTAGGTGATTTGATAGCATAGATGATAGGGTAGGATAGAAGATAGGATAGGATAGAGGATAGGATAGGGTAGAGCATAGAATAGGGTAGAGGATAGGATCGGATAGAGGATAGGATAGGATAGAGGATAGGATCGGATAGAGGATAGGATAGACGATAGGATAGGATAGAGCATAGGATAGGATAGAGGAAAGGATAGGATAGAGGATAGGATAGGATAGAGGATAGGATAGGATAGAGGATAGGATAGGATAGAGGATAGGATAGGATAGAGGATAGGATAGGGGATTTGATAGGATAGAGGATAGGATAGGATAGAAGATAGGATAGGATAGAGGATACGATAGGATAGAGGATAGGATAGGGGATTTGATAGGATAGAGGATAGGATAGGATAGAGGATTGGATAGAGGATAGGGTAGAGAATAGGTTAGGATAGAGAATAGGAACGGATAGATGATATTATAGGATAGAGGATAGGATATGATAGAGTATACGATATTATAGAGGGTAGGATAGGATAGAGCATAGGATAGGGGATTGGATAGGATAGGATAGAGGATAGGATAGAGGATAGGATAGAGGATAGGATAGAGGATAGGATAGAGGATAGGATAGGATAGAGGATAGGATAGGATAGAGTATAGGATAGGATAGAGGATAGGATAGGATAGAGGATAGGATAGGATAGAGGATAGGATAGGATAGAGGATAGGATAGGATAGAGGATAGGATAGGATAGAAGATAGGATAGGATAGAGGATAGGATAGGATAGATGACAGGATAGGATAGAGGATAGGATAGGATAGAGGATAGGATAGGATAGGATAGAGGATAGGATAGGATAGAGGATAGGAACGGATAGATGATAGGATAGGATAGAGGATAGGATCGGATAGAGGATAGGATAGGATAGAGGATAGGATAGGATAGGATAGAGGATAGGATAGGATAGAGGATAGAGGATAGGATAGGATAGAGGATAGGATAGAGGATAGGATAGAGGATAGGATAGGATAGAGGATAGGATAGGATAGAGGATAGGATAGGATAGAGGATAGGATAGGATAGAGGATAGGATAGGATAGAGGATAGGATAGGATAGAGGATAGGATAGGGGATTTGATAGGATAGAGGATAGGATAGGATAGAAGATAGGATAGGATAGAGGATATGATAGGATAGAGGATAGGATAGGGGATTTGATAGGATAGAGGATAGGATAGAGAATAGGTTAGGATAGAGAATAGGAACGGATAGATGATATTATAGGATAGAGGATAGGATATGATAGAGTATACGATATTATAGAGGGTAGGATAGGATAGAGCATAGGATAGGGGATTGGATAGGATAGGATAGAGGATAGGATAGAGGATAGGATAGAGGATAGGATAGAGGATAGGATAGGATAGAGGATAGGATAGGATAGAGTATAGGATAGGATAGAGGATAGGATAGGATACAGGATAGGATAGGATAGAGGATAGGATAGGGGATTTGATAGGATAGAGGATAGGATAGGATAGAAGATAGGATAGGGTAGAGGATAGGATAGGATAGAGGACAACAACAGGATAGAGGATTGGATAGGTTACAGGAAAGGATAGGATTGAGGATAGATGATAGGATAGGATAGAGGATTGGATAGGATACAGGATAGGATAGGATAGAGGATAGGATAGGGGATTTGATAGGATAGAGGATAGGATAGGATAGAGGATAGGATAGGATAGAGGATAGGATAGGATAGAGGATAGGATAGGATAGAGGATAGGATAGGATAGAGGATAGGATAGGATAGAGGATAGGATAGGATAGAGGATAGGAAAGGATAGAGGATAGGATAGACGATAGGATAGGATAGAGCATAGGATAGGATAGAGGATAGGATAGGATAGAGGATAGGATAGGATAGAGGATAGGATAGGATAGAGGATAGGATAGGATAGAGGATAGGTTAGGATAGAGGATAGGATAGGATAGAGGATAGGATAGGATAGAGGATAGGAAAGGATAGAGGATAGGATAGACGATAGGATAGGATAGAGCATAGGATAGGATAGAGGATAGGATAGGATAGAGGATAGGATAGGATAGAGGATAGGATAGGATAGAGGATAGGATAGGATAGAGGATAGGATAGGATAGAGGATAGGATAGGATAGAGGATAGGATAGGATAGAGGATAGGTTAGGATAGAGGATAGGATAGGATAGAGGATAGGATAGGATAGAGGATAGGATAGGATAGAGGATAGGATAGGATAGAGGATAGGATAGGATAGAGGATAGGATAGGATAGAGGATAGGATAGGATAGAGGATAGGATAGGATAGAGGATAGGATAGGATAGAGGATAGGATAGAGTATACGATATTATAGAGGGTAGGATAGGATAGAACATAGGATAGGGGATTGGATAGGATAGGATAGAGGATAGGATAGAGGATAGGATAGGATAGAGGATAGGATAGGATAGAGGATAGGATAGGATAGAGGATAGGATAGGATAGAGTATAGGATAGGATAGAGGATAGGATAGGATACAGGATAGGATAGGTTAGAGGATAGGATAGAGGATAGGATAGAGGATAGAGGATAGGGGATTTGATAGGATAGAGGATAGGATAGGTTAGAGGATAGGATAGGATAGAGGATAGGATAGGGGATTTGATAGGATAGAGGATAGGATAGGATAGAAGATAGGATAGGATAGAGGATACGATAGGATAGAGGATAGGATAGGGGATTTGATAGGATAGAGGATAGGATAGGATAGAGGATTGGATAGAGGATAGGATAGAGAATAGTTTAGGATAGAGAATAGGAACGGATAGATGATATTATAGGATAGAGGATAGGATATGATAGAGTATACGATATTATAGAGGGTAGGATAGGATAGAGCATAGGATAGGGGATTGGATAGGATAGGATAGAGGATAGGATAGGATAGAGGATAGGATAGGATAGAGTATAGGATAGGATAGAGGATAGGATAGGATACAGGATAGGATAGGATAGAGGATAGGATAGGGGATTTGATAGGATAGAGGATAGGATAGGATAGAAGATAGGATAGGATAGATGATAGGATAGGATAGAGGACAGGATAGGATAGAGGATTGGATAGGATACAGGAAAGGATAGGATTGAGGATAGATGATAGGATAGGATAGAGGATTGGATAGGATACAGGATAGGATAGGATAGAGGATAGGATAGGGGATTTGATAGGATAGAGGATAGGATAGGATAGAGGATAGGATAGGATAGAGGATAGGATAGGATAGAGGATAGGATAGGATAGAGGATAGGATAGGATAGAGGATAGGATAGGATAGAGGATAGGATAGGATAGAGGATAGGATAGGATAGAGGATATGATAGACGATAGGATAGGATAGAGCATAGGATAGGATAGAGGATAGGATAGGATAGAGGATAGGATAGGATAGAGGATAGGATAGGATAGAGGATAGGATAGGATAGAGGATAGGATAGGATAGAGGATAGAGGATAGGATAGGATAGAGGATAGAGGATAGGATAGGATAGAGGATAGGATAGAGGATAGAGGATAGGATAGGATAGAGGATAGGATAGAGGACAGAGGATAGGATAGGATAGAGGATAGGATAGGATAGAGGACAGGATAGGATAGAGGATTGGATAGGATACACGAAAGGATAGGATAGAGGATAGGATAGGATAGAGGATAGGATAGGATAGAGGACAGGATAGGATAGAGGATTGGATAGGATACAGGAAAGGATAGGATTGAGGATAGATGATAGGATAGGATAGAGGATTGGATAGGATACAGGATAGGATAGGATAGAGGATAGGATAGGGGATTTGATAGGATAGAGGATAGGATAGGATAGAGGATAGGATAGGATAGAGGATAGGATAGGGGATTTGATAGGATAGAGGATAGGATAGGATAGAAGATAGGATAGGATAGAGGATACGATAGGATAGAGGATAGGATAGGGGATTTGATAGGATAGATGATAGGGTAGGATAGAAGATAGGATAGGATAGAGGATAGGATAGGATAGAGGATAGGATAGGATAGAGGATAGGATAGGATAGAGGATAGGATAGGATAGGATAGAGGATTGGATAGAGGATAGGATAGAGAATAGGTTAGGTGATTTGATAGGATAGATGATAGGGTAGGATAGAAGATAGGATAGGATAGAGGATAGGATAGGGTAGAGCATAGAATAGGATAGAGGATAGGATAGGATAGAGTATAGGATAGGATAGAGGATAGAATAGGATAGAGGATAGGATAGGATAGAGGATAGGATAGGATAGAGGATAGGATAGGATAGAGGGTAGGATAGGGGATTTGATAGGATAGAGGATAAGATAGGTTAGAGGATAGGATAGGATAGAGGATAGGATAGGATAGGGGATAGGATAGGATAGAGGATAGGATAGGATAGAGGATAGGATAGGATAGGGGATAGGATAGGATAGAGGATAGGATAGGATAGAGGATAGGATAGGATAGAGGATAGGATAGGATAGAAGATAGGATAGGATAGAGGATAGGATAGGATAGATGATAGGGTAGGATAGAAGATAGGATAGGATAGAGGATAGGATAGCATAGAGCATAGAATATGATAGAGGATAAGATAGGATAGAGTATAGGATAGGATAGAGGATAGGATAGGATAGAGGATAGGATAGGATAGAGGATAGGATAGGATAGAGGATAGGATAGGATAGAGGATAGGATAGGATAGAGGATAGGATAGGATAGGATAGAGGATAGGATAGGATAGAGGATAGGATAGGATAGAGGATAGGATAGAGTATAGGTTAGGTGATTTGATAGGATAGATGATAGGGTAGGATAGAAGATAGGATAGGATAGAGGATAGGATAGGTTAGAGCATAGAATAGGATAGAGGATAGGATAGGATAGAGTATAGGATAGGATAGAGGATAGGATAGGATAGAGGATAGGATAGGATAGAGGATAGGATAGGATAGAGGATAGGATAGGATAGGATAGAGGATAGGATAGAGGATAGGATAGGATAGAGGATAGGATCGGATAGAGGATAGGATAGGATAGAGGATAGGATCGGATAGAGTATAGGATAGGATAGAGGATAGGATAGGATACAGGATAGGATAGGATAGAGGATAGGATAGGGGATTTGATAGGATAGAGGATAGGATAGGATAGAAGATAGGATAGGATAGAGGATAGGATAGGATAGAGGATTGGATAGGATAGAGGATAGGATAGGATAGGATAGAGGATTGGATAGAGGATCGGATAGAGTATAGGTTAGGTGATTTGATAGCATAGATGATAGGGTAGGATAGAAGATAGGATAGGATAGAGGATAGGATAGGGTAGAGCATAGAATAGGGTAGAGGATAGGATCGGATAGAGGATAGGATAGGATAGAGGATAGGATCGGATAGAGGATAGGATAGACGATAGGATAGGATAGAGCATAGGATAGGATAGAGGATAAGATAGGTTAGAGGATAGGATAGGATAGAGGATAGGATAGGATAGGGGATAGGATAGGATAGAGGATAGGATAGGATAGAGGATAGGATAGGATAGGGGATAGGATAGGATAGAGGATAGGATAGGATAGAGGATAGGATAGGATAGAGGATAGGATAGGATAGAAGATAGGATAGGATAGAGGATAGGATAGGATAGATGATAGGGTAGGATAGAAGATAGGATAGGATAGAGGATAGGATAGCATAGAGCATAGAATATGATAGAGGATAAGATAGGATAGAGTATAGGATAGGATAGAGGATAGGATAGGATAGAGGATAGGATAGGATAGAGGATAGGATAGGATAGAGGATAGGATAGGATAGAGGATAGGATAGGATAGAGGATAGGATAGGATAGGATAGAGGATAGGATAGGATAGAGGATAGGATAGGATAGAGGATAGGATAGAGTATAGGTTAGGTGATTTGATAGGATAGATGATAGGGTAGGATAGAAGATAGGATAGGATAGAGGATAGGATAGGTTAGAGCATAGAATAGGATAGAGGATAGGATAGGATAGAGTATAGGATAGGATAGAGGATAGGATAGGATAGAGGATAGGATAGGATAGAGGATAGGATAGGATAGAGGATAGGATAGGATAGGATAGAGGATAGGATAGAGGATAGGATAGGATAGAGGATAGGATCGGATAGAGGATAGGATAGGATAGAGGATAGGATCGGATAGAGTATAGGATAGGATAGAGGATAGGATAGGATACAGGATAGGATAGGATAGAGGATAGGATAGGGGATTTGATAGGATAGAGGATAGGATAGGATAGAAGATAGGATAGGATAGAGGATAGGATAGGATAGAGGATTGGATAGGATACAGGATAGGATAGGATAGAGGATAGGATAGGGGATTTGATAGGATAGAGCGTAGGATAGGATAGAGGATAGGATAGGATAGAGGATAGGATAGGATAGAGGATAGGATAGGATAGAGGATAGGATAGGGGATTTGATAGGATAGAGGATAGGATAGGATAGAAGATAGGATAGGATAGAGGATACGATAGGATAGAGGATAGGATAGGGGATTTGATAGGATAGATGATAGGGTAGGATAGAAGATAGGATAGGATAGAGGATAGAATAGGATAGAGGATAGGATAGGATAGAGGATAGGATAGGATAGGATAGAGGATTGGATAGAGGATAGGATAGAGTATAGGTTAGGTGATTTGATAGGATAGATGATAGGGTAGGATAGAAGATAGGATAGGATAGAGGATAGGATAGGTTAGAGCATAGAATAGGATAGAGGATAGGATAGGATAGAGTATAGGATAGGATAGAGGATAGGATAGGATAGAGGATAGGATAGGATAGAGGATAGGATAGGATAGAGGATAGGATAGGATAGGATAGAGGATAGGATAGGATAGAGGATAGGATAGGATAGAGGATAGGATAGGATAGAGGATAGGATAGGATAGAGGATATGATAGACGATAGGATAGGATAGAGCATAGGATAGGATAGAGGATAGGATAGGATAGAGGATAGGATAGGATAGAGGATAGGATAGGATAGAGGATAGGATAGGATAGAGGATAGGATAGGATAGAGGATAGGATAGGATAGAGGATAGGATAGGATAGAGGATAGGATAGGATAGAGGATAGGATAGGATAGAGGATAGAGGATAGGATAGGATAGAGGATAGAGGATAGGATAGGATAGAGGATAGAGGATAGGATAGGATAGAGGATAGGATAGAGGATAGAGGATAGGATAGGATAGAGGATAGGATAGAGGATAGAGGATAGGATAGGATAGAGGATAGGATAGGATAGAGGACAGGATAGGATAGAGGATTGGATAGGATACACGAAAGGATAGGATAGAGGATAGGATAGGATAGAGGATAGGATAGGATAGAGGACAGGATAGGATAGAGGATTGGATAGGATACAGGAAAGGATAGGATTGAGGATAGATGATAGGATAGGATAGAGGATTGGATAGGATACAGGATAGGATAGGATAGAGGATAGGATAGGGGATTTGATAGGATAGAGGATAGGATAGGATAGAGGATAGGATAGGATAGAGGATAGGATAGGGGATTTGATACGTCGCCGGTTGGCCGAGCAGTCAAGGTGTCGGACTACGGAGCGTAAACGCTGGGTTCGAATCCCGTCGAGGGTAAAGTTTGGGGACCTAGGGGATATGGGCTTGGCAGTGGTGACTCGGATCCACTGCTAGGTATGCCACAGTGGTGGCGGTCATATTCCTAAAATCCTCCACGCTCCACCTCCTCGCGGTGGTCCCTGGGCACTCACGACTGTGGGTGGCTAACGGAGCGGGGGGTACGCGGCAGGAAGTAGCCTCGACGATGTGCGAGGCAATGCCGGCGGGATCTTCGGATCCTGGTAGGGGCACCCTTGCCGGTAAGGTTCGCACGGAGGGGCAAAAACTGCCGAGTTGGGACGGGATTTTCGGTGACGGACCAGGGCAAGGCTGGGTGTTTCACAAAATTGACATGGACGGCACAAAGGAAAAGAGTTTAGTTTACGGTGCAGGGGAGGGATACCCCAGTACCGGCGCGACTGTTGGTGGGCGAGCAGGCCACAGCGCGTCGTTATCCAACGACTGCGAGCCGAAGGTGGTGGACCACTGGGCCCCTTCGGAGGTAAATACTACCAGCGAAGCTGTGGTGACGGAAACGTCATCACAGATTTCGGGAGACTCGGACGCGGGCGTGTCGCGCGCGGGAGCCGAGATGCGGGGGGCGGACGGAGCTCCGACGGGGAAGCGGCCCCGGCTGGAGCCGTCCGTGGCAGGAGGGGGGCTGCAGACGCGCAGCGGGAGGGTCGTCGGGGGGACCCCTGAGGAGGGCTCCTCGGGGGCGGGTGCTGAGCAGGTGCTCAGCGACCGCGCCGAGAGGGGCCAGCTCCACAAAATCGCGGAGCTAATGGAGTCCGCGGGGAAGCTGCCGACGGCGCAGCTGGCGGAGGAGGTGGAGGACGCGATGAGACGTGTGGAGGGCGTCTCCACCGTCTCCAGGGGCCTCAAGGGCAGTTTTGCCAAGGAGCTCAGGGATTGCTCCGCGCTGGCCAGGGCCTATTGCACTACGCTGGTGCAGCGGGCATACACTGGCACGGCGTGGGGCAATAGCCAGGAGGTCGCCCGTCTCCGCCAACAGACCGAGGCGGTCGCCAAGGAGGTACAGGACCTCCGGGCGAGGCTTCGCGTCGCGGGGGCGGAGAAGCGGGCGGTCGCGGGAAAGACGGCCCCTGGGGCGGTACCCTCCGCCTCCTCAGGCGGGACCGCGGGGACGGGACCGGCGGCGGAAGCGGCGACGCGGGCGGCGGAGGGGGCGGGGGTACTGGACCCTCAAGCCCTTCTCCTCCGCGTCGACGCGATGGTGGCGGCCAGGAATGCCGAGCTGGAAACGAGAATGGAGAATCGTTTCCGGGCAATCCTGGCCGGGATGGTTCCGGCTCTCCAGGGCAGGGGGGGAGGGACGCGCGATGCCCCGCCGGTGGCTTCTCCGCCGGCGGTGGTCGAAACCAGGAGGACTGGGCCGGTGGTGGTGTCCGGCGCCGGGGTGGTGCCACCCGTGGACATCCCGCCGCCGGTCGACCCAGCCTCCTGGTCGGTGGCGAAGTCGAGGTCCGCGAGGAAGGCGGAGAGGAGGCGGGCAGCGGCGGAGGAGAGGGCGGCCATAGCCCTCGCCGCCGAGTCGGCGGCCGCTGCTTCGGCGAAACGGAGGACGGCGACCGGGGGTTCGGCGGTCGGCACGCGAAAGGGGGCCGGCGCGATCACGGCGAAGCCGTCAAGTGGGAGGGTTGTTGCCCTGGGGCGCGCCCCCAAGTCCGGGGCCGTGGCGATCACGATCCCCGAGAGCTGTAAGCTCACCTACGCGGGAGTGATCGCCAGGGCCAGAGAGGCAATAGACCTCAAGGCGCTGGGGATTGAGTCGGGGGTGCTCCCCAGGAGGACCAAGACGGGGGGGATCCTCCTGGAGGTAAAGGGCCCGGAGGGCCAAGAGAAGGCACGGGCCCTCTCCACGAGGGTCTCTGAGGCCTTACAAGGGACTGGGGTTAAAGTCGTCCAGGCCGTCAAGCGAGGCGAGTTGCGCGTCGCTGGCCTGGACGACTCGGTTAGCGCAAGGGAGGTCGCGGCGGCACTTGCGGCTGCGGGGGGGTGCTCGGAGGCCGAGTTCCGGGTCGGAGAGATCCGGAGGTCCGCCTCTGAGCGGGTGCTGGGCTCCTGTTGGGCCCAGGGCCCCCTCGCGGCCGTCAGGAAGGTGGTGGCGGGGGGCCGGCTGCTGGTCGGCTGGTCCTCGGCGCGGGTGGAGGCACTGAGGGAGCGACCCCTTCAGTGCTTCCGCTGCTTGGAGACGGGGCACACGCGGTCGACCTGTAAAAGCACGGTCGACAGGAGCGCGAGGTGCTATCGGTGCGGTGCGACCGAGCACCGCGCCTCGGCCTGTGGGGCTGCCCCCAGATGCCCGCTCTGCGCGGATCTGGGGAGGCCCTCGAACCACAGGTTCGGGGCCAAAGCGTGTGCCCCGGCTCCGAGGAGGGGTCGCGCGGCGGTGAAGGGAAGAGGGGAAAAGTCGGCGGCTGCACCCGCGCAGCAGCAGCCGACTACACCGGGGGCCCAGTCCCCCCAGGGGGGGGAGCCTGCAGAGCAAATGTCAGGGTAGGCTGTTTTCAGGCCTATTCCGGTTCTGCAGGCGAACCTCAACCACTCGCGTGCGGCCCAGGACTTGTTTGTCCAGGCCGTGCGCGAGCGGGGGACTGGGTTGGCAGTGGCGGCGGAGCCGTACTCCGTTCCCGATCACCCCTTCTGGGTGGGGGACGAGGCCGGCTCCGTCGCCATAGTGGCGGAGGGCCGCCGCGGGTCCCCGTCGATCTCCCTTCTGGAGAGAGGCGAGGGATTCGTGGCGGTGCGGTGGGGGGACATCGCGGTCGTCGGAGTTTATATCTCGCCGAGCCGTGGCCTCGATCATTTTCGGGGGTTCCTGGGCGGGCTGAGTAGCTGCATCGCGCGGTGCAGCGCCCGTCCGGTTCTCGTCCTGGGAGACTTCAATGCCCACGCGGTATCGTGGGGGAGTCCCAGGACGACCACTAGGGGAAGCGAGGTGTTAACCTGGGCGTCCGGCCTGGATCTCCGGTTGATTAACCGGGGATCCACGCCGACGTGCGTGCGGCCGCAGGGTGTCTCTATTGTCGATCTGACATGGGGGACGCCGTCGGCCGTGCGCCGAGTGTCGGGATGGAGGGTGGCGGAAGAACTAGAGCTGGCCTCCGACCACACGCCCATAGTCATGGACGTGTGGCCCGCCGCCCTCTACGCGCGGGATTCCCGGCACGGCCAGGTGGACCGACGGCCGCGGTGGGCGTGGAGCAGGGCGGACGAGGACCTGTTCCGGGCCGCTGTCGCCGCGGTAACGTGGGGGGGGCCCCAGCCGGCTGGGGGGGCACCGGCGCGCGGGGCGGAGCGGCTCCGGGAGGTGATGACGGCGGTGTGCGACACCGCGGTGCCCCGGAGCCGGTCCGACCATAGAAGGGCGGCATACTGGTGGTCCGCGGGCATTGCAGAGCTTCGGCGTGCCTGCAATGCCGCGCGGCGCCAGTATGGCCGAGCGCGCAGGAGGCGCGACGACGAGGAGGCGAGGCTCCACGGGGAGTACCGAGCCGCGCTCGGGGCTCTCCGGAGGGCCATCGCGAAGGCCAAGGCGGACGCGTGGTCGGAGCTCGTCGGCACGGTGGACGCGGATCCGTGGGGGCGCCCGTATAAGCTTGTAATGAGCAAGCTGCGCGCGTGGGCCCCCCCACTGACGGAATCGATGGACCCTCCCTTACTCGAGGAGGTGGTGACGTCTCTCTTCCCGCGTGAGGGGGGACAGCGACACCGCCTCCATCCGGGCCAGGAGCCTCTCTCCTGGTCCGCGGAGTGGGAGGTGTCAGCCGGCGAGCTCGGGGAGGCGGTGACCAGGGCCCGTCGGGTGGGCCGCAAGGCCCCGGGTCCTGACGGGGTGTCGGGCCGCGCGTTGGTCTTGGCGTTGGAGGGGGGGCTCGCTCCCGAACTCAGGCGGCTGTTCAACAGTTGTCTGAGGGAGGGAGTGTTCCCCCCACTATGGAAGTCAGGCAGGCTGGTCCTCCTTCCAAAGGCGGGCAAGTCCCGGGACTCGCCCTCCGGGTACCGGCCAATTTGCTTGCTGGACGAGGCGGGGAAGTTGTTCGAGCGCGTTCTCGTTGGACGCCTCTTCCGGCACCTGTCGGGGGGAGGAGTCCCCGATCTGAGCGAGGCGCAGTTCGGCTTCCGGGGGGGTCTCTCCACCGTCGACGCAATTCGGCGGGTGAGGGCTCTCTCGGAGGCCTGTACGGAGGGGGGCGGTGTTGCGTTGGCGATCTCCTTGGATATCGCCAACGCGTTCAACACCGTCCCCTGGGATAGAATTTCGGAGGCCCTGGTCTTCCACCAGGTGCCTCCGTACCTTAGGAGGGTGATCGGGGACTATCTCTCCGACAGGAGCATAGAATATCCTGGCCGGTACGGGATGATTCGCAGGAGCGTCGTGCGGGGGGTTCCACAGGGCTCGGTGTTGGGCCCGTTGCTGTGGAACCTCGCGTACGACAGCGTCCTGCGGGAGGGGATGCCTCCCGGTGTCAGCCTAACGTGTTACGCCGACGACACGTTGGTGCTTGCCACCGGGAGGTATACGAAGGAGGCCGTCTGCCTGGCGGAGCGCGGCGCGTGGCGCGCGGTACGCGCGATCCGGTCTCTGGGCCTAGAGGTGTCCGTCGCTAAGACCAGGGCCATGTGGTTTTACCACCGGGCCCGGCTGGCGGCGCCTCCCCAGTGCTGGATCGCCGTGGGGGGGGGAGCGGTCGAGGTCGGGTTCCAGATGCGGTACCTGGGACTCGAGCTCGACGGCCTGTGGCGTTTTCTGCCGCCACATCGAGTCGCTAGTGCCCCGGGCGGAGAGGGCGACCGTTGCGCTCGGTCGTCTTCTCCCGAATCTCGGGGGACCCTGTGGACGGGTGCGTCGCCTGTTCGCGGTGGTGGTGCGGGTTTTAGTCCTGTACGGAGCCCCTGTGTGGGCGTACGATGTCTTGGCCGGGGGGCGTAGCGGTGTGCGAGCACTGCTGCGCCGAATCGAGCGCAGGCTGGCCATTGGCATCGTGCGGGGGTATCGCACCATCTCTTACGCGACGGCGATGGTGATGTCGGGGCTTATCCCCCTCGAGCTGGAGGCCCGCGTGTTGTCGGACGTACACGGGTACGCCAGGGACCTCCAGCGGAGGGGGATGGCTCCGGATCGGGTGGCGCTCGATGTGGCGGAGTACAGGGGCCGCGCTCGGCGGGCCGCCGCCCGGGAATGGCGCGAAAGCCTTCACGGGACGGAGGAAGGAGGGAGGCGGGCCGTTCGGGCCATCCTCCCCGTGTTCGACCGGTGGAACAGGGGATGGATGGGGCATAGGGTCTCCTACCGAGTGACGCAGGTGATGACCGGGCACGGTTGCTTCGGTGTGTACCTGTGTCGCATCGGGCGGGAGGCCGAGGAGGCGTGTCACCACTGCGGCGAGTCGCGGGACACGGCGCAGCACACTCTGGAGGAGTGTCCAGCGTGGGCGGGTGAGCGCCGTGCTCTGCGGCGCGCAGTGGGCCATGACCTCTCGCTTCCGGCTGTCGTCTCGGCGGCAGCGGGCGGCGAGGGGGCGTGGAGAGGGTTCGCCTCCTTCTGTGAGCAGGTAATGCTGCAGAAGGAGGCTGCGGAACGGGGTCGTGAGCGAAATCACGATCCCGGCCGAAGGGGTGGGAGAAGGAGACGCAGGGCACGCCCCGGGGGCGTGCCTCCGTTGCGGCGTCCTTAACGCGGGCGGGGGCGCCCTTGGTGATCTCGAGGCGGGGGACCGACGGTCTCCTTATACTCGGTTGCCAATGGCGTCCCCGGAGGCCGTCGGACGTCTTGGGCGGGGGCCCGGACGTCCATCGGGCGGCCTAAATGGGGGGGAAGGCTTCACGTCGTCCGTTGCGTGGCGCCTTCGGATAGAGTAGGATAGGGTGGAGGCCGCGTCCCCCACCCAGGGAGGAATGCTAAGGCGGGGGCACACCGGATAGACATGCGCGCGCGGACCACGGGTGCCCCCAGGAGCCTAGGGACGGACGGGGAGGAGTTAGTGGGTATACTCGGCATTGCACCCACCAGCCGAGGAGTCCCACATAACCCGGCCCACTCCCCCCCGGGAGGGGTCGGGTATCCGTAATAGTGATTACCTCCTCGGAAAAAAAAAAAAAAAAAAAAAAATAGGATAGGGGATTTGATAGGATAGAGGATAGGATAGGATAGAAGATAGGATAGGATAGAGGATACGATAGGATAGAGGATAGGATAGGATAGAGGATTGGATAGGATACAGGAAAGGATAGGATTGAGGATAGATGATAGGATAGGATAGAGGATTGGATAGGATACAGGATAGGATAGGATAGAGGATAGGATAGGGGATTTGATAGGATAGAGGATAGGATAGGATAGAGGATAGGATAGGATAGAGGATAGGATAGGGGATTTGATAGGATAGAGGATAGGATAGGATAGAAGATAGGATAGGATAGAGTATACGATAGGATAGAGGATAGGATAGGGGATTTGATAGGATAGATGATAGGGTAGGATAGAAGATAGGATAGGATAGAGGATAGGATAGGATAGAGGATAGGATAGGATAGAGGATAGGATAGGATAGAGGATAGGATAGGATAGGATAGAGGATTGGATAGAGGATAGGATAGAGAATAGGTTAGGTGATTTGATAGGATAGATGATAGGGTAGGATAGAAGATAGGATAGGATAGAGGATAGGATAGGGTAGAGCATAGAATAGGATAGAGGATAGGATAGGATAGAGTATAGGATAGGATAGAGGATAGAATAGGATAGAGGATAGGATAGGATAGAGGATAGGATAGGATAGAGGATAGGATAGGATAGAGGGTAGGATAGGGGATTTGATAGGATAGAGGATAGGATAGGTTAGAGGATAGGATAGGATAGAGGATAGGATAGGATAGGGGATAGGATAGGATAGAGGATAGGATAGGATAGAGGATAGGATAGGATAGGGGATAGGATAGGATAGAGGATAGGATAGGATAGAGGATAGGATAGGATAGAGGATAGGATAGGATAGAAGATAGGATAGGATAGAGGATAGGATAGGATAGATGATAGGGTAGGATAGAAGATAGGATAGGATAGAGGATAGGATAGGATAGAGCATAGAATATGATAGAGGATAGGATAGGATAGAGTATAGGATAGGATAGAGGATAGGATAGGATAGAGGATAGGATAGGATAGAGGATAGGATAGGATAGAGGATAGGATAGGATAGAGGATAGGATAGGATAGAGGATAGGATAGGATAGAGGATAGGATAGGATAGGATAGAGGATAGGATAGGATAGAGGATAGGATAGGATAGAGGATAGGATAGGATAGAGGATAGGATAGGATAGAGGATAGGATAGGATAGAGGATAGGATAGGATAGGATAGAGGATTGGATAGAGGATAGGATAGAGTATAGGTTAGGTGATTTGATAGGATAGATGATAGGGTAGGATAGAAGATAGGATAGGATAGAGGATAGGATAGGTTAGAGCATAGAATAGGATAGAGGATAGGATAGGATAGAGTATAGGATAGGATAGAGGATAGGATAGGATAGAGGATAGGATAGGATAGAGGATAGGATAGGATAGAGGATAGGATAGGATAGGATAGAGGATAGGATAGGATAGAGGATAGGATCGGATAGAGGATAGGATAGGATAGAGGATAGGATCGGATAGAGTATAGGATAGGATAGAGGATAGGATAGGATACAGGATAGGATAGGATAGAGGATAGGATAGGGGATTTGATAGGATAGAGGATAGGATAGGATAGAAGATAGGATAGGATAGAGGATAGGATAGGATAGAGGATTGGATAGGATACAGGATAGGATAGGATAGAGGATAGGATAGGGGATTTGATAGGATAGAGCGTAGGATAGGATAGAGGATAGGATAGGATAGAGGATAGGATAGGATAGAGGATAGGATAGGATAGAGGATAGGATAGGATAGAGGATAGGATAGGATAGAGGATAGGATAGGGGATTTGATAGGATAGAGGATAGGGTAGGATAGAAGATAGGATAGGATAGAGGATAGAATAGGATAGAGGATAGGATAGGATAGAGGATAGGATAGGATAGGATAGAGGATTGGATAGAGGATAGGATAGAGTATAGGTTAGGGGATTTGATAGGATAGATGATAGGGTAGGATAGAAGATAGGATAGGATAGAGGATAGGATAGGATAGAGGATAGGATAGGATAGAGGATAGGATAGGATAGAGGATAGGATAGGATAGGATAGAGGATTGGATAGAGGATAGGATAGAGAATAGGTTAGGTGATTTGATAGGATAGATGATAGGGTAGGATAGAAGATAGGATAGGATAGAGGATAGGATAGGGTAGAGCATAGAATAGGATAGAGGATAGGATAGGATAGAGTATAGGATAGGATAGAGGATAGAATAGGATAGAGGATAGGATAGGATAGAGGATAGGATAGGATAGAGGATAGGATAGGATAGAGGGTAGGATAGGGGATTTGATAGGATAGAGGATAGGATAGGTTAGAGGATAGGATAGGATAGAGGATAGGATAGGATAGGGGATAGGATAGGATAGAGGATAGGATAGGATAGAGGATAGGATAGGATAGGGGATAGGATAGGATAGAGGATAGGATAGGATAGAGGATAGGATAGGATAGAGGATAGGATAGGATAGAAGATAGGATAGGATAGAGGATAGGATAGGATAGATGATAGGGTAGGATAGAAGATAGGATAGGATAGAGGATAGGATAGGATAGAGCATAGAATATGATAGAGGATAGGATAGGATAGAGTATAGGATAGGATAGAGGATAGGATAGGATAGAGGATAGGATAGGATAGAGGATAGGATAGGATAGAGGATAGGATAGGATAGAGGATAGGATAGGATAGAGGATAGGATAGGATAGAGGATAGGATAGGATAGGATAGAGGATAGGGTAGGATAGAGGATAGGATAGGATAGAGGATAGGATAGGATAGAGGATAGGATAGGATAGAGGATAGGATAGGATAGAGGATAGGATAGGATAGGATAGAGGATTGGATAGAGGATAGGATAGAGTATAGGTTAGGTGATTTGATAGGATAGATGATAGGGTAGGATAGAAGATAGGATAGGATAGAGGATAGGATAGGTTAGAGCATAGAATAGGATAGAGGATAGGATAGGATAGAGTATAGGATAGGATAGAGGATAGGATAGGATAGAGGATAGGATAGGATAGAGGATAGGATAGGATAGAGGATAGGATAGGATAGGATAGAGGATAGGATAGGATAGAGGATAGGATCGGATAGAGGATAGGATAGGATAGAGGATAGGATCGGATAGAGTATAGGATAGGATAGAGGATAGGATAGGATACAGGATAGGATAGGATAGAGGATAGGATAGGGGATTTGATAGGATAGAGGATAGGATAGGATAGAAGATAGGATAGGATAGAGGATAGGATAGGATAGAGGATTGGATAGGATACAGGATAGGATAGGATAGAGGATAGGATAGGGGATTTGATAGGATAGAGCGTAGGATAGGATAGAGGATAGGATAGGATAGAGGATAGGATAGGATAGAGGATAGGATAGGATAGAGGATAGGATAGGATAGAGGATAGGATAGGATAGAGGATAGGATAGGGGATTTGATAGGATAGAGGATAGGGTAGGATAGAAGATAGGATAGGATAGAGGATAGAATAGGATAGAGGATAGGATAGGATAGAGGATAGGATAGGATAGGATAGAGGATTGGATAGAGGATAGGATAGAGTATAGGTTAGGTGATTTGATAGGATAGATGATAGGGTAGGATAGAAGATAGGATAGGATAGAGGATAGGATAGGTTAGAGCATAGAATAGGATAGAGGATAGGATAGGATAGAGTATAGGATAGGATAGAGGATAGGATAGGATAGAGGATAGGATAGGATAGAGGATAGGATAGGATAGAGGATAGGATAGGATAGGATAGAGGATAGGATAGAGGATAGGATAGGATAGAGGATAGGATCGGATAGAGGATAGGATAGGATAGAGGATAGGATCGGATAGAGTATAGGATAGGATAGAGGATAGGATAGGATACAGGATAGGATAGGATAGAGGATAGGATAGGGGATTTGATAGGATAGAGGATAGGATAGGATAGAAGATAGGATAGGATAGAGGATAGGATAGGATACAGGATAGGATAGGATAGAGGATAGGATAGGGTAGAGCATAGAATAGGATAGAGGATAGGATAGGATAGAGGATAGGATAGGATAGAGGATAGGATAGGATAGAGGATAGGATAGGATAGAGGATAGGATAGGATAGAGGATAGGATAGGATAGAGGATAGGATAGGATAGGATAGAGGATAGGATAGGATAGAGGATAGGATAGGATAGAGGATAGGATAGGATAGAGGATAGGATAGGATAGAGGATAGGATAGGATAGAGGATAGGATAGGATAGAGGATAGGATAGGATAGAGGATAGGATAGGATAGAGGATAGGATAGGATAGAGGATAGGATAGGATAGAGGATAGGATAGAGTATACGATATTATAGAGGGTAGGATAGGATAGAACATAGTATAGGGGATTGGATAGGATAGGATAGAGGATAGGATAGAGGATAGGATAGAGGATAGGATAGAGGATAGGATAGGATAGAGGATAGGATAGGATAGAGTATAGGATAGGATAGAGGATAGGATAGGATACAGGATAGGATAGGTTAGAGGATAGGATAGGGGATTTGATAGGATAGAGGATAGGATAGGATAGAAGATAGGATAGAATAGAGGATAGGATAGGATACAAGATAGGATAGGACAGAGGATAGGATAGAGGATAGGATAGAGGATAGAGGATAGGATAGGATAGAGGATAGGATAGGATAGAGGATAGGATAGGATAGAGGATAGGATAGGATAGAGGATAGGATAGGATAGAGGATAGGATAGGGGATTTGATAGGATAGGGGATTTGATAGGATAGAGGATAGGATAGGTTAGAGGATAGGATCGGATAGAGGATAGGATAGGATAGAGGATAGGATCGGATAGAGGATAGGATAGGATAGAGGATAGGATAGGATAGGATAGAGGATAGGATAGGATAGAGGATAGGATAGGATAGAGGATAGGATAGGGGATTTGATAGGATAGAGGATAGGATAGGTTAGAGGATAGGATAGGATAGAGGATAGGATAGGGGATTTGATAGGATAGAGGATAGGATAGGGATAGAAGATAGGATAGGATAGAGGGATACGATAGGATAGAGGATAGGATAGGGGGATTTTGATAGGATAGAGGAAGGATAGGATAGGATAGAGGATTGGATAGAGATAGGATAGAGAATAGTTTAGGATAGAGAATAGGAACGGATAGATGATATTATAGGATAGAGGATAGGATATGATAGGAGTATACGATATTATAGAGGGTAGGATAGGATTAGACGCATAGGATAGGGGATTGGATAGAGGATAGGATAGAGGATAGGATAGGATAGAGGATAGGATAGGATCTAGAGTACAGGATAGGATAGAGGATAGCGATAGGATACAGGATAGGATAGGATAGAGGATAGGATAGGGGATTTGATAGGATAGAGGATAGGATAGGATAGAAGATAGGATAGGATAGAAGGATTGGATAGGATACAGGAAAGGATAGGATTGAGGATAGATGATAGGATAAGGATAGAGGGATTGGATAGGATACAGGATAGGATAGGATAGAGGATAGGATAGGGGATTTGATAGGATAGAGGATAGGATAGGATAGAGGATAGGATAGGATAGAGGATAGGATAGGATAGAGGATAGGATAGGATAGAGGATAGGGATAGGATAGAGGATAGGATAGGATAGAGGATAGGATAGGATAGAGGACAGGATAGGATAGAGGATTGGATAGGATACACGAAAGGATAGGATAGAGGATAGGATAGGATAGAGGATAGGATAGGATAGAGGACAGGATAGGATAGAGGATTGGATAGGATACAGGAAAGGATAGGATTGAGGATAGATGATAGGATAGGATAGAGGATTGGATAGGATACAGGATAGGATAGGATAGAGGATAGGATAGGGGATTTGATAGGATAGAGGATAGGATAGGATAGAGGATAGGATAGGATAGAGGATAGGATAGGGGATTTGAATAGGATAGAGGATAGGATAGGATAGTAAGATAGGATAGGATAGAGGATACGATAGGACTAGAGGATAAGGATAGGGGATTTGATAGGGATAGACTGATAGGGTAGGATAGAAGATAGGATAGGATAGAGGATAGGATATGGATAGAGGATAGGATAGGGATAGAGGATAGGATAGGATAGAGGATAGGATAGGATAGGATAGAGGATTGGATAGAGGATAGGATAGAGAATAGGTTAGGTGATTTGATAGGATAGATGATAGGGTAGGATAGAAGATAGGATAGGATAGAGGATAGGATAGGGTAGAGCATAGAATAGGATAGAGGATAGGATAGGATAGAGTATAGGATAGGATAGAGGATAGAATAGGATAGAGGATAGGATAGGATAGAGGATAGGATAGGATAGAAGATAGGATAGGATAGAGGATAGGATAGGATAGATGATAGGGTAGGATAGAAGATAGGATAGGATAGAGGATAGGATAGGATAGAGGATAGGATAGGATAGAGGATAGGATAGGATAGAGGATAGGATAGGATAGGATAGAGGATAGGATAGGATAGAGGATAGGATAGGATAGAGGATAGGATAGGATAGAGGATAGGATAGGATAGAGGATAGGATAGGATAGGATAGAGGATTGGATAGAGGATAGGATAGAGTATAGGTTAGGTGATTTGATAGGATAGATGATAGGGTAGGATAGAAGATAGGATAGGATAGAGGATAGGATAGGTTAGAGCATAGAATAGGATAGAGGATAGGATAGGATAGAGTATAGGATAGGATAGAGGATAGGATAGGATAGAGGATAGGATAGGATAGAGGATAGGATAGGATAGAGGATAGGATAGGATAGGATAGAGGATAGGATAGAGGATAGGATAGGATAGAGGATAGGATCGGATAGAGGATAGGATAGGATAGAGGATAGGATCGGATAGAGTATAGGATAGGATAGAGGATAGGATAGGATACAGGATAGGATAGGATAGAGGATAGGATAGGGGATTTGATAGGATAGAGGATAGGATAGGATAGAAGATAGGATAGGATAGAGGATAGGATAGGATAGAGGATTGGATAGGATACAGGATAGGATAGGATAGAGGATAGGATAGGGGATTTGATAGGATAGAGCGTAGGATAGGATAGAGGATAGGATAGGATAGAGGATAGGATAGGATAGAGGATAGGATAGGATAGAGGATAGGATAGGATAGAGGATAGGATAGGGGATTTGATAGGATAGAGGATAGGGTAGGATAGAAGATAGGATAGGATAGAGGATAGAATAGGATAGAGGATAGGATAGGATAGAGGATAGGATAGGATAGGATAGAGGATTGGATAGAGGATAGGATAGAGTATAGGTTAGGTGATTTGATAGGATAGATGATAGGGTAGGATAGAAGATAGGATAGGATAGAGGATAGGATAGGTTAGAGCATAGAATAGGATAGAGGATAGGATAGGATAGAGTATAGGATAGGATAGAGGATAGGATAGGATAGAGGATAGGATAGGATAGAGGATAGGATAGGATAGAGGATAGGATAGGATAGGATAGAGGATAGGATAGAGGATAGGATAGAGGATAGGATAGGATAGAGGATAGGATCGGATAGAGGATAGGATAGGATAGAGGATAGGATCGGATAGAGTATAGGATAGGATAGAGGATAGGATAGGATACAGGATAGGATAGGATAGAGGATAGGATAGGGGATTTGATAGGATAGAGGATAGGATAGGATAGAAGATAGGATAGGATAGAGGATAGGATAGGATACAGGATAGGATAGGATAGAGGATAGGATGTGGTAGAGCATAGAATAGGATAGAGGATAGGATAGGATAGAGGATAGGATAGGATAGAGGATAGGATAGGATAGAGGATAGGATAGGATAGAGGATAGGATAGGATAGAGGATAGGATAGGATAGAGGATAGGATAGGATAGAGGATAGGATAGGATAGGATAGAGGATAGGATAGGATAGAGGATAGGATAGGATAGAGGATAGGATAGGATAGAGGATAGGATAGGATAGAGGATAGGATAGGATAGAGGATAGGATAGGATAGAGGATAGGATAGGATAGAGGATAGGATAGGATAGAGGATAGGATAGAGTATACGATATTATAGAGGGTAGGATAGGATAGAACATAGGATAGGGGATTGGATAGGATAGGATAGAGGATAGGATAGAGGATAGGATAGAGGATAGGATAGAGGATAGGATAGGATAGAGGATAGGATAGGATAGAGTATAGGATAGGATAGAGGATAGGATAGGATACAGGATAGGATAGGTTAGAGGATAGGATAGGGGATTTGATAGGATAGAGGATAGGATAGGATAGAAGATAGGATAGAATAGAGGATAGGATAGGATACAAGATAGGATAGGACAGAGGATAGGATAGAGGATAGGATAGAGGATAGAGGATAGGATAGGATAGAGGATAGGATAGGATAGAGGATAGGATAGGATAGAGGATAGGATAGGATAGAGGATAGGATAGGATAGAGGATAGGATAGGATAGAGGATAGGATAGGATAGAGGATAGGATAGGGGATTTGATAGGATAGAGGATAGGATAGGTTAGAGGATAGGATCGGATAGAGGATAGGATAGGATAGAGGATAGGATCGGATAGAGGATAGGATAGGATAGAGGATAGGATAGGATAGGATAGAGGATAGGATAGGATAGAGGATAGGATAGGATAGAGGATAGGATAGGGGATTTGATAGGATAGAGGATAGGATAGGTTAGAGGATAGGATAGGATAGAGGATAGGATAGGGGATTTGATAGTATAGAGGATAGGATAGGATAGAAGATAGGATAGGATAGAGGATACGATAGGATAGAGGATAGGATAGGGGATTTGATAGGATAGAGGATAGGATAGGATAGAGGATTGGATAGAGGATAGGATAGAGAATAGTTTAGGATAGAGAATAGGAACGGATAGATGATATTATAGGATAGAGGATAGGATATGATAGAGTATACGATATTATAGAGGGTAGGATAGGATAGAGCATAGGATAGGGGATTGGATAGGATAGGATAGAGGATAGGATAGGATAGAGGATAGGATAGGATAGAGTATAGGATAGGATAGAGGATAGGATAGGATACAGGATAGGATAGGATAGAGGATAGGATAGGGGATTTGATAGGATAGAGGATAGGATAGGATAGAAGATAGGATAGGATAGATGATAGGATAGGATAGAGGACAGGATAGGATAGAGGATTGGATAGGATACAGGAAAGGATAGGATTGAGGATAGATGATAGGATAGGATAGAGGATTGGATAGGATACAGGATAGGATAGGATAGAGGATAGGATAGGGGATTTGATAGGATAGAGGATAGGATAGGATAGAGGATAGGATAGGATAGAGGATAGGATAGGATAGAGGATAGGATAGGATAGAGGATAGGATAGGATAGAGGATAGGATAGGATAGAGGATAGGATAGGATAGAAGATAGGATAGGATAGAGGATAGGATAGGATAGAGGATATAATAGGATAGAGGATATGATAGACGATAGGATAGGATAGAGCATAGGATAGGATAGAGGATAGGATAGGATAGAGGATAGGATAGGATAGAGGATAGGATAGGATAGAGGATAGGATAGGATAGAGGATAGGATAGGATAGAGGATAGGATAGGATAGAGGATAGGATAGGATAGAGGATAGGATAGGATAGAGGATAGGATAGGATAGAGGATAGGATAGGATAGAGGATAGGATAGGATAGAGGATAGGATAGGATAGAGGATAGAGGATAGGATAGGATAGAGGATAGAGGATAGGATAGGATAGAGGATAGGATAGAGGATAGAGGATAGGATAGGATAGAGGATAGGATAGAGGATAGAGGATAGGATAGGATAGAGGATAGGATAGGATAGAGGACAGGATAGGATAGAGGATTGGATAGGATACACGAAAGTATAGGATAGAGGATAGGATAGGATAGAGGATAGGATAGGATAGAGGACAGGATAGGATAGAGGATTGGATAGGATACAGGAAAGGATAGGATTGAGGATAGATGATAGGATAGGATAGAGGATTGGATAGGATACAGGATAGGATAGGATAGAGGATAGGATAGGGGATTTGATAGGATAGAGGATAGGATAGGATAGAGGATAGGATAGGATAGAGGATAGGATAGGGGATTTGATAGGATAGAGGATAGGATAGGATAGAAGATAGGATACAATAGAGGATACGATAGGATAGAGGATAGGATAGGGGATTTGATAGGATAGATGATAGGGTAGGATAGAAGATAGGATAGGATAGAGGATAGGATAGGATAGAGGATAGGATAGGATAGAGGATAGGATAGGATAGAGGATAGGATAGGATAGGATAGAGGATTGGATAGAGGATAGGATAGAGAATAGGTTAGGTGATTTGATAGGATAGATGATAGGGTAGGATAGAAGATAGGATAGGATAGAGGATAGGATAGGGTAGAGCATAGAATAGGATAGAGGATAGGATAGGATAGAGTATAGGATAGGATAGAGGATAGGATAGGATAGAGGATAGGATAGGATAGAGGATAGGATAGGATAGAGGATAGGATAGGATAGAGGGTAGGATAGGGGATTTGATAGGATAGAGGATAGGATAGGTTAGAGGATAGGATAGGATAGAGGATAGGATAGGATAGTGGATAGGATAGGATAGAGGATAGGATAGGATAGAGGATAGGATAGATAGGGGATAGGATAGGATAGAGGATAGGATAGGATAGAGGATAGGATAGGATAGAGGATAGGATAGGTTAGAGCATAGAATAGGATAGAGGATAGGATAGGATAGAGTATAGGATAGGATAGAGGATAGGATAGGATAGAGGATAGGATAGGATAGAGGATAGGATAGGATAGAGGATAGGATAGGATAGGATAGAGGATAGGATAGAGGATAGGATAGGATAGAGGATAGGATCGGATAGAGGATAGGATAGGATAGAGGATAGGATCGGATAGAGTATAGGATAGGATAGAGGATAGGATAGGATACAGGATAGGATAGGATAGAGGATAGGATAGGGGATTTGATAGGATAGAGGATAGGATAGGATAGAAGATAGGATAGGATAGAGGATAGGATAGGATAGAGGATTGGATAGGATACAGGATAGGATAGGATAGAGGATAGGATAGGGGATTTGATAGGATAGAGCGTAGGATAGGATAGAGGATAGGATAGGATAGAGGATAGGATAGGATAGAGGATAGGATAGGAGAGAGGATAGGATAGGATAGAGGATAGGATAGGATAGAGGATAGGATAGGGGATTTGATAGGATAGAGGATAGGATAGGATAGAAGATAGGATAGGATAGAGGATACGATAGGATAGAGGATAGGATAGGGGATTTGATAGGATAGATGATAGGGTAGGATAGAAGATAGGATAGGATAGAGGATAGAATAGGATAGAGGATAGGATAGGATAGAGGATAGGATAGGATAGAGGATAGGATAGGATAGAGGATAGGATAGGATAGAGGATAGGATAGGATAGAGGATAGAGGATAGGATAGGATAGAGGATAGAGGGTAGGATAGGATAGAGGATAGGATAGAGGATAGAGGATAGGATAGGATAGAGGATAGGATAGAGGATAGAGGATAGGATAGGATAGAGGATAGGATAGGATAGAGGACAGGATAGGATAGAGGATTGGATAGGATACACGAAAGTATAGGATAGAGGATAGGATAGGATAGAGGATAGGATAGGATAGAGGACAGGATAGGATAGAGGATTGGATAGGATACAGGAAAGGATAGGATTGAGGATAGATGATAGGATAGGATAGAGGATTGGATAGGATACAGGATAGGATAGGATAGAGGATAGGATAGGGGATTTGATAGGATAGAGGATAGGATAGGATAGAGGATAGGATAGGATAGAGGATAGGATAGGATAGAGGATAGGATAGGGGATTTGATAGGATAGAGGATAGGATAGGATAGAAGATAGGATAGGATAGAGGATACGATAGGATAGAGGATAGGATAGGGGATTTGATAGGATAGATGATAGGGTAGGATAGAAGATAGGATAGGATAGAGGATAGGATAGGATAGAGGATAGGATAGGATAGAGGATAGGATAGGATAGAGGATAGGATAGGATAGGATAGAGGATTGGATAGAGGATAGGATAGAGAATAGGTTAGGTGATTTGATAGGATAGATGATAGGGTAGGATAGAAGATAGGATAGGATAGAGGATAGGATAGGGTAGAGCATAGAATAGGATAGAGGATAGGATAGGATAGAGTATAGGATAGGATAGAGGATAGGATAGGATAGAGGATAGGATAGGATAGAGGATAGGATAGGATAGAGGATAGGATAGGATAGAGGGTAGGATAGGGGATTTGATAGGATAGAGGATAGGATAGGTTAGAGGATAGGATAGGATAGAGGATAGGATAGGATAGTGGATAGGATAGGATAGAGGATAGGATAGGATAGAGGATAGGATAGGATAGGGGATAGGATAGGATAGAGGATAGGATAGGATAGAGGATAGGATAGGATAGAGGATAGGATAGGTTAGAGCATAGAATAGGATAGAGGATAGGATAGGATAGAGTATAGGATAGGATAGAGGATAGGATAGGATAGAGGATAGGATAGGATAGAGGATAGGATAGGATAGAGGATAGGATAGGATAGGATAGAGGATAGGATAGAGGATAGGATAGGATAGAGGATAGGATCGGATAGAGGATAGGATAGGATAGAGGATAGGATCGGATAGAGTATAGGATAGGATAGAGGATAGGATAGGATACAGGATAGGATAGGATAGAGGATAGGATAGGGGATTTGATAGGATAGAGGATAGGATAGGATAGAAGATAGGATAGGATAGAGGATAGGATAGGATAGAGGATTGGATAGGATACAGGATAGGATAGGATAGAGGATAGGATAGGGGATTTGATAGGATAGAGCGTAGGATAGGATAGAGGATAGGATAGGATAGAGGATAGGATAGGATAGAGGATAGGATAGGAGAGAGGATAGGATAGGATAGAGGATAGGATAGGATAGAGGATAGGATAGGGGATTTGATAGGATAGAGGATAGGATAGGATAGAAGATAGGATAGGATAGAGGATACGATAGGATAGAGGATAGGATAGGGGATTTGATAGGATAGATGATAGGGTAAGATAGAAGATAGGATAGGATAGAGGATAGAATAGGATAGAGGATAGGATAGGATAGAGGATAGGATAGGATAGGATAGAGGATTGGATAGAGGATAGGATAGAGTATAGGTTAGGTGATTTGATAGGATAGATGATAGGGTAGGATAGAAGATAGGATAGGATAGAGGATAGGATAGGGTAGAGCATAGAATAGGATAGAGGATAGGATAGGATAGGATAGAGTATAGGATAGGATAGAGGATAGATAGGATAGAGGATAGGATAGGATAGAGGATAGGATAGGATAGAGGATAGGATAGGATAGAGGGTAGGATAGGGGATTTGATAGGATAGAGGATAGGATAGGTTAGAGGATAGGATAGGATAGAGGATAGGATAGGATAGGGGATAGGATAGGATAGAGGATAGGATAGGATAGAGGATAGGATAGGATAGGGGATAGGATAGGATAGAGGATAGGATAGGATAGAGGATAGGATAGGATAGAGGATAGGATAGGATAGAAGATAGGATAGGATAGAGGATAGGATAGGATAGATGATAGGGTAGGATAGAAGATAGGATAGGATAGAGGATAGGATAGGATAGAGCATAGAATATGATAGAGGATAGGATAGGATAGAGTATAGGATAGGATAGAGGATAGGATAGTATAGAGGATAGGATAGGATAGAGGATAGGATAGGATAGAGGATAGGATAGGATAGAGGATAGGATAGGATAGAGGATAGGATAGGATAGAGGATAGGATAGGATAGAGGATAGGATAGGATAGGATAGAGGATTGGATAGAGGATAGGATAGAGTATAGGTTAGGTGATTTGATAGGATAGATGATAGGGTAGGATAGAAGATAGGATAGGATAGAGGATAGGATAGGTTAGAGCATAGAATAGGATAGAGGATAGGATAGGATAGAGTATAGGATAGGATAGAGGATAGGATAGGATAGAGGATAGGATAGGATAGAGGATAGGATAGGATAGAGGATAGGATAGGATAGGATAGAGGATAGGATAGAGGATAGGATAGGATAGAGGATAGGATCGGATAGAGGATAGGATAGGATAGAGGATAGGATCGGATAGAGTATAGGATAGGATAGAGGATAGGATAGGATACAGGATAGGATAGGATAGAGGATAGCATAGGGGATTTGATAGGATAGAGGATAGGATAGGATAGAAGATAGGATAGGATAGAGGATAGGATAGGATAGAGGATTGGATAGGATACAGGATAGGATAGGATAGAGGATAGGATAGGGGATTTGATAGGATAGAGCGTAGGATAGGATAGAGGATAGGATAGGATAGAGGATAGGATAGGATAGAGGATAGGATAGGATAGAGGATAGGATAGGATAGAGGATAGGATAGGATAGAGGATAGGATAGGGGATTTGATAGGATAGAGGATAGGGTAGGATAGAAGATAGGATAGGATAGAGGATAGAATAGGATAGAGGATAGGATAGGATAGAGGATAGGATAGGATAGGATAGAGGATTGGATAGAGGATAGGATAGAGTATAGGTTAGGTGATTTGATAGGATAGATGATAGGGTAGGATAGAAGATAGGATAGGATAGAGGATAGGATAGGTTAGAGCATAGAATAGGATAGAGGATAGGATAGGATAGAGTATAGGATAGGATAGAGGATAGGATAGGATAGAGGATAGGATAGGATAGAGGATAGGATAGGATAGAGGATAGGATAGGATAGGATAGAGGATAGGATAGAGGATAGGATAGGATAGAGGATAGGATCGGATAGAGGATAGGATAGGATAGAAGGATCGGATAGAGTATAGGATAGGATAGAGGATAGGATAGGATACAGGATAGGATAGGATAGAGGATAGGATAGGGGATTTGATAGGATAGAGGATAGGATAGGATAGAAGATAGGATAGGATAGAGGATAGGATAGGATACAGGATAGGATAGGATAGAGGATAGGATAGGGTAGAGCATAGAATAGGATAGAGGATAGGATAGGATAGAGGATAGGATAGGATAGAGGATAGGATAGGATAGAGGATAGGATAGGATAGAGGATAGGATAGGATAGAGGATAGGATAGGATAGAGGATAGGATAGGATAGGATAGAGGATAGGATAGGATAGAGGATAGGATAGGATAGAGGATAGGATAGGATAGAGGATAGGATAGGATAGAGGATAGGATAGGATAGAGGATAGGATAGGATAGAGGATAGGATAGGATAGAGGATAGGATAGGATAGAGGATAGGATAGGATAGAGGATAGGATAGGATAGAGGATAGGATAGGATAGAGGATAGGATAGAGTATACGATATTATAGAGGGTAGGATAGGATAGAACATAGGATAGGGGATTGGATAGGATAGGATAGAGGATAGGATAGAGGATAGGATAGAGGATAGGATAGAGGATAGGATAGGATAGAGGATAGGATAGGATAGAGTATAGGATAGGATAGAGGATAGTATAGGATACAGGATAGGATAGGTTAGAGGATAGGATAGGGGATTTGATAGGATAGAGGATAGGATAGGATAGAAGATAGGATAGAATAGAGGATAGGATAGGATACAAGATAGGATAGGACAGAGGATAGGATAGAGGATAGGATAGAGGATAGAGGATAGGATAGGATAGAGGATAGGATAGGATAGAGGATAGGATAGGATAGAGGATAGGATAGGATAGAGGATAGGATAGGATAGAGGATAGGATAGGGGATTTGATAGGATAGAGGATAGGATAGGTTAGAGGATAGGATCGGATAGAGGATAGGATAGGATAGAGGATAGGATCGGATAGAGGATAGGATAGGATAGAGGATAGGATAGGATAGGATAGAGGATAGGATAGGATAGAGGATAGGATAGGATAGAGGATAGGATAGGGGATTTGATAGGATAGAGGATAGGATAGGTTAGAGGATAGGATAGGATAGAGGATAGGATAGGGGATTTGATAGGATAGAGGATAGGATAGGATAGAAGATAGGATAGGATAGAGGATACGATAGGATAGAGGATAGGATAGGGGATTTGATAGGATAGAGGATAGGATAGGATAGAGGATTGGATAGAGGATAGGATAGAGAATAGTTTAGGATAGAGAATAGGAACGGATAGATGATATTATAGGATAGAGGATAGGATATGATAGAGTATACGATATTATAGAGGGTAGGATAGGATAGAGCATAGGATAGGGGATTGGATAGGATAGGATAGAGGATAGGATAGGATAGAGGATAGGATAGGATAGAGTATAGGATAGGATAGAGGATAGGATAGGATACAGGATAGGATAGGATAGAGGATAGGATAGGGGATTTGATAGGATAGAGGATAGGATAGGATAGAAGATAGGATAGGATAGAGGATTGGATAGGATACAGGAAAGGATAGGATTGAGGATAGATGATAGGATAGGATAGAGGATTGGATAGGATACAGGATAGGATAGGATAGAGGATAGGATAGGGGATTTGATAGGATAGAGGATAGGATAGGATAGAGGATAGGATAGGATAGAGGATAGGATAGGATAGAGGATAGGATAGGATAGAGGATAGGATAGGATAGAGGATAGGATAGGATAGAGGATAGGATAGGATAGAGGACAGGATAGGATAGAGGATTGGATAGGATACACGAAAGGATAGGATAGAGGATAGGATAGGATAGAGGATAGGATAGGATAGAGGACAGGATAGGATAGAGGATTGGATAGGATACAGGAAAGGATAGGATTGAGGATAGATGATAGGATAGGATAGAGGATTGGATAGGATACAGGATAGGATAGGATAGAGGATAGGATAGGGGATTTGATAGGATAGAGGATAGGATAGGATAGAGGATAGGATAGGATAGAGGATAGGATAGGGGATTTGATAGGATAGAGGATAGGATAGGATAGAAGATAGGATAGGATAGAGGATACGATAGGATAGAGGATAGGATAGGGGATTTGATAGGATAGATGATAGGGTAGGATAGAAGATAGGATAGGATAGAGGATAGGATAGGATAGAGGATAGGATAGGATAGAGGATAGGATAGGATAGAGGATAGGATAGGATAGGATAGAGGATTGGATAGAGGATAGGATAGAGAATAGGTTAGGTGATTTGATAGGATAGATGATAGGGTAGGATAGAAGATAGGATAGGATAGAGGATAGGATAGGGTAGAGCATAGAATAGGATAGAGGATAGGATAGGATAGAGTATAGGATAGGATAGAGGATAGAATAGGATAGAGGATAGGATAGGATAGAGGATAGGATAGGATAGAGGATAGGATAGGATAGAGGGTAGGATAGGGGATTTGATAGGATAGAGGATAGGATAGGTTAGAGGATAGGATAGGATAGAGGATAGGATAGGATAGGGGATAGGATAGGATAGAGGATAGGATAGGATAGAGGATAGGATAGGATAGGGGATAGGATAGGATAGAGGATAGGATAGGATAGAGGATAGGATAGGATAGAGGATAGGATAGGATAGAAGATAGGATAGGATAGAGGATAGGATAGGATAGATGATAGGGTAGGATAGAAGATAGGATAGGATAGAGGATAGGATAGGATAGAGGATAGGATAGGATAGAGGATAGGATAGGATAGAGGATAGGATAGGATAGGATAGAGGATAGGATAGGATAGAGGATAGGATAGGATAGAGGATAGGATAGGATAGAGGATAGGATAGGATAGAGGATAGGATAGGATAGGATAGAGGATTGGATAGAGGATAGGATAGAGTATAGGTTAGGTGATTTGATAGGATAGATGATAGGGTAGGATAGAAGATAGGATAGGATAGAGGATAGGATAGGTTAGAGCATAGAATAGGATAGAGGATAGGATAGGATAGAGTATAGGATAGGATAGAGGATAGGATAGGATAGAGGATAGGATAGGATAGAGGATAGGATAGGATAGAGGATAGGATAGGATAGGATAGAGGATAGGATAGAGGATAGGATAGGATAGAGGATAGGATCGGATAGAGGATAGGATAGGATAGAGGATAGGATCGGATAGAGTATAGGATAGGATAGAGGATAGGATAGGATACAGGATAGGATAGGATAGAGGATAGGATAGGGGATTTGATAGGATAGAGGATAGGATAGGATAGAAGATAGGATAGGATAGAGGATAGGATAGGATAGAGGATTGGATAGGATACAGGATAGGATAGGATAGAGGATAGGATAGGGGATTTGATAGGATAGAGCGTAGGATAGGATAGAGGATAGGATAGGATAGAGGATAGGATAGGATAGAGGATAGGATAGGATAGAGGATAGGATAGGATAGAGGATAGGATAGGGGATTTGATAGGATAGAGGATAGGGTAGGATAGAAGATAGGATAGGATAGAGGATAGAATAGGATAGAGGATAGGATAGGATAGAGGATAGGATAGGATAGGATAGAGGATTGGATAGAGGATAGGATAGAGTATAGGTTAGGTGATTTGATAGGATAGATGATAGGGTAGGATAGAAGATAGGATAGGATAGAGGATAGGATAGGTTAGAGCATAGAATAGGATAGAGGATAGGATAGGATAGAGTATAGGATAGGATAGAGGATAGGATAGGATAGAGGATAGGATAGGATAGAGGATAGGATAGGATAGAGGATAGGATAGGATAGGATAGAGGATAGGATAGAGGATAGGATAGAGGATAGGATAGGATAGAGGATAGGATCGGATAGAGGATAGGATAGGATAGAGGATAGGATCGGATAGAGTATAGGATAGGATAGAGGATAGGATAGGATACAGGATAGGATAGGATAGAGGATAGGATAGGGGATTTGATAGGATAGAGGATAGGATAGGATAGAAGATAGGCTAGGATAGAGGATAGGATAGGATACAGGATAGGATAGGATAGAGGATAGGATGTGGTAGAGCATAGAATAGGATAGAGGATAGGATAGGATAGAGGATAGGATAGGATAGAGGATAGGATAGGATAGAGGATAGGATAGGATAGAGGATAGGATAGGATAGAGGATAGGATAGGATAGAGGATAGGATAGGATAGGATAGAGGATAGGATAGGATAGAGGATAGGATAGGATAGAGGATAGGATAGGATAGAGGATAGGATAGGATAGAGGATAGGATAGGATAGAGGATAGGATAGGGGATTTGATAGGATAGAGGATAGGATAGGATAGAAGATAGGATAGGATAGATGATAGGATAGGATAGAGGACAGGATAGGATAGAGGATTGGATAGGATACAGGAAAGGATAGGATTGAGGATAGATGATAGGATAGGATAGAGGATTGGATAGGATACAGGATAGGATAGGATAGAGGATAGGATAGGGGATTTGATAGGATAGAGGATAGGATAGGATAGAGGATAGGATAGGATAGAGGATAGGATAGGATAGAGGATAGGATAGGATAGAGGATAGGATAGGATAGAGGATAGGATAGGATAGAGGATAGGATAGGATAGAGGATAGGATAGGATAGAGGATAGGATAGGATAGAGGATAGGATAGGATAGAGGATATGATAGACGATAGGATAGGATAGAGCATAGGATAGGATAGAGGATAGGATAGGATAGAGGATAGGATAGGATAGAGGATAGGATAGGATAGAGGATAGGATAGGATAGAGGATAGGATAGGATAGAGGATAGGATAGGATAGAGGATAGGATAGGATAGAGGATAGGATAGGATAGAGGATAGGATAGGATAGAGGATAGGATAGGATAGAGGATAGGATAGGATAGAGGATAGGATAGGATAGAGGATAGGATAGGATAGAGGATAGGATAGGATAGAGGATAGGATAGGATAGAGGATAGAGGATAGGATAGGATAGAGGATAGAGGATAGGATAGGATAGAGGATAGGATAGAGGATAGAGGATAGGATAGGATAGAGGATAGGATAGAGGATAGAGGATAGGATAGGATAGAGGATAGGATAGGATAGAGGACAGGATAGGATAGAGGATTGGATAGGATACACGAAAGTATAGGATAGAGGATAGGATAGGATAGAGGATAGGATAGGATAGAGGACAGGATAGGATAGAGGATTGGATAGGATACAGGAAAGGATAGGATTGAGGATAGATGATAGGATAGGATAGAGGATTGGATAGGATACAGGATAGGATAGGATAGAGGATAGGATAGGGGATTTGATAGGATAGAGGATAGGATAGGATAGAGGATAGGATAGGATAGAGGATAGGATAGGGGATTTGATAGGATAGAGGATAGGATAGGATAGAAGATAGGATACAATAGAGGATACGATAGGATAGAGGATAGGATAGGGGATTTGATAGGATAGATGATAGGGTAGGATAGAAGATAGGATAGGATAGAGGATAGGATAGGATAGAGGATAGGATAGGATAGAGGATAGGATAGGATAGAGGATAGGATAGGATAGGATAGAGGATTGGATAGAGGATAGGATAGAGAATAGGTTAGGTGATTTGATAGGATAGATGATAGGGTAGGATAGAAGATAGGATAGGATAGAGGATAGGATAGGGTAGAGCATAGAATAGGATAGAGGATAGGATAGGATAGAGTATAGGATAGGATAGAGGATAGGATAGGATAGAGGATAGGATAGGATAGAGGATAGGATAGGATAGAGGATAGGATAGGATAGAGGGTAGGATAGGGGATTTGATAGGATAGAGGATAGGATAGGATAGAGGATAGGATAGGATAGGATAGAGGATAGGATAGAGGATAGGATAGGATAGAGGATAGGATCGGATAGAGGATAGGATAGGATAGAGGATAGGATCGGATAGAGTATAGGATAGGATAGAGGATAGGATAGGATACAGGATAGGATAGGATAGAGGATAGGATAGGGGATTTGATAGGATAGAGGATAGGATAGGATAGAAGATAGGATAGGATAGAGGATAGGATAGGATAGAGGATTGGATAGGATACAGGATAGGATAGGATAGAGGATAGGATAGGGGATTTGATAGGATAGAGCGTAGGATAGGATAGAGGATAGGATAGGATAGAGGATAGGATAGGATAGAGGATAGGATAGGAGAGAGGATAGGATAGGATAGAGGATAGGATAGGATAGAGGATAGGATAGGGGATTTGATAGGATAGAGGATAGGATAGGATAGAAGATAGGATAGGATAGAGGATACGATAGGATAGAGGATAGGATAGGGGATTTGATAGGATAGATGATAGGGTAGGATAGAAGATAGGATAGGATAGAGGATAGAATAGGATAGAGGATAGGATAGGATAGAGGATAGGATAGGATAGAGGATAGGATAGGATAGAGGATAGGATAGGATAGAGGATAGGATAGGATAGAGGATAGAGGATAGGATAGGATAGAGGATAGAGGGTAGGATAGGATAGAGGATAGGATAGAGGATAGAGGATAGGATAGGATAGAGGATAGGATAGAGGATAGAGGATAGGATAGGATAGAGGATAGGATAGGATAGAGGACAGGATAGGATAGAGGATTGGATAGGATACACGAAAGTATAGGATAGAGGATAGGATAGGATAGAGGATAGGATAGGATAGAGGACAGGATAGGATAGAGGATTGGATAGGATACAGGAAAGGATAGGATTGAGGATAGATGATAGGATAGGATAGAGGATTGGATAGGATACAGGATAGGATAGGATAGAGGATAGGATAGGGGATTTGATAGGATAGAGGATAGGATAGGATAGAGGATAGGATAGGATAGAGGATAGGATAGGATAGAGGATAGGATAGGATAGAGGATAGGTTAGGATAGAGGATAGGATAGGGGATTTGATAGGATAGAGGATACGGATAGGATAGAAGATAGGATAGGATAGAGGATACGATAGGATAGAGGATAGGATAGGGGATTTGATAGGATAGATGATAGGGTAGGATAGAAGATAGGATAGGATAGAGGATAGGATAGGATAGAGGATAGGATAGGATGAGGATAGGATAGGATAGAGGAGTGGTTAGGAGAGGATAGAGGATAGGAGAGGATTGGTAGTGAGTCTTGGGTAGTGATGAGTGGGAGAGTGAGGATAGGGTGATTGATGTGAGGAGAGGAGTGTGGATAGGTGAGGGAGAGCATAGATAGATAGAGGTGAGGATAGGAGAGAGGATAGGAGTGGATGAGGTGAGGTGAGGTGAGGTGGTAGTGGAGTGGAGAGAGGTTAGGTGGGAGTGGTGAGGAGTGGAGTGAGAGGTGAGGGTGTGGAGAGGTGTGGTAGGTGTGGTAGAGGAGTGGAGAGTGTGAGGATTGGTGTGGTAGGAGTGGTGAGGTGTGTGGATTGGTGAGGAGTGGGTGTGGTGTGGTGTGGGGTGTGGTGTGGTGAGTGGTGAGGTGTGGAGAGAGGTGTGGTGTGAGGAGGTGGTGTGGAGTGGTGTGATGAGTGGTGTGTGGTGTGGTGAGGTGTGAGTGGTGTGGAGAGGTGAGGTGTGGTGTGTGGTGTGGTGTGGTGTGAGGTGTGGTGTGGTGTGAGTGTGGTGTGGTGTGTGGAGTGGTGTGGTGAGAGGTGTGGTGAGGTGTGTGGAGTGGTGTGGTGAGTGGTGTGGAGCGGTGTGAGGTGTGGTGTGGAGTGTGGTGTGGTGTGGTGTATGGTGAGGTGTGGTGTGTGGTGTGGTGTGGGGTGGGGTGTGGTGTGTGGTGTGGTGTGGTGTGTTGTGTGGTGTGGTGTGTGGTGTGGTGTGGTGTGTGGTGGGGTGTGGTGTATGGTGTGGTGTGGTGTGTGGTGTGGTGTGGGGTGGGGTGTGTGAGACGCGAGGGGCACGAAGAAGAAGGGGGGGGGGGGTGTGTGTGAGTGATTTGAAAAGTGAAGTGAAGAGTGAAGTGAAGTGAAGGGTGAAGTGAATTGAAGAGTGAAGTGAAGTGAAGAGTGAAGTGAAGTGAGGAGTGAAGTGAAGTGAAGAGTGAAGTGATTTGAAAAGTGAAGTGAAGAGTGAAGTGAAGTGAAGGGTGAAGTGAAGTGAAGAGTGAAGTGAAGTGTAGAGTGAAGTGAAGTGAAGAGTGAAGTGAAGTGAAGAGTGAAGTGAAGTGAAGAGTGAAGTGAAGTGAAGAGTGAAGTGAAGAGTGAAGTGAAGTGAAGTGAAGAGTGAAGTGAAGTGAAGAGTGAAGTGAAGTGAAGAGTGAAGTGAAGTGTAGAGTGAAGTGAAGTGAAGAGTGAAGTGGAGTGGAGAGTTAAGTGAAGTGAAGAGTGAAGTGAAGTGAAGAGTGAAGTGAAGTGAAGAGTGAAGTGAAGTGAAAAGTGAAGTGAAGTGAAGAGTGAAGTGAAGTGAAGAGTGAAGTGAAGTGAATAGTGAAGTGAAGTGAAGAGTGAAGTGAAGTGAAGAGTTAAGTGAAGTGAAGAGTGAAGTGATTTGAAAGTGAAGTAAAGAGTGAAGTGAAGTGAAGAGTGAAGTGAAGTGAAGAGTGAAGTGAAGTGAAGAGTGAAGTGAAGTGAAGAGTGAAGTGAAGTGTAGAGTGAAGTGAAGTGAAGAGTGAAGTGGAGTGGAGAGTAAAGTGAAGTGAAGAGTGAAGTGAAGTGAGGAGTGAAGTAAAGTGATGAGTGAAGTGATTTGATAAGTTAAGTGGAGAGTGAAGTGAAGAGTGACATTGAAGAGTGAAGTGAAGTGAAGTGAAGAGTGACGTGAAGTGAAGAGTGAAGTGAAGTGAAGAGTGAAGTGAAGTGAAGAGTGAAGTGAAGTGAGGAGTGAAGTAAAGTGATGAGTGAAGTGATTTGAAAGTGAAGTGAAGAGTGAAGTGAGGTGAAGAGTGAAGTGAAGTGAGGAGTGAAGTGAAGTGACAGAGTGAAGTGATTTGAAAAGTGAAGTGAAGAGTGAAGTGAAGTGAAGAGTGAAGTGAAGTGACAGAGTGAAGTGAAGTGAAGAGTGAAGTGAAGTGAAGAGTGAAGTGAAGTGAAGAGTGAAGTGATTTGAAAAGTGAAGTGAAGAGTGAAGTGAAGTGAAGGGTGAAGTGAATTGAAGAGTGAAGTGAAGTGATGAGTGAAGATTGAAGTGAAGGGAAGGGTGAAGTGAATTGAAGAGTGAAGTGAAGGGAAGAGTGAAGTGAAGTGAAGAGTGAAGTGAAGTGAAGAGTGAAGTGTAGGGAGGGGTGAAGTGAATTGAAGAGTGAAGTGAAGGGACGAGTGAAGTGAAGTGAAGAGTGAAGTGAAGTGAAGAGTGAAGAGTGAAGTGAAGAGTGAAGTGAAGTGAAGAGTGAAGAGTGAAGTGAAGAGTGAAGTGAAGTAAAGAGTGAAGAGTGAAGTGAAGTGAAGAGTGAAGAGTGAAGTGAAGTGAAGAGTGAAGTGACGTGAAGAGTGAAGTGAAGTGAAGAGTGACGTGAAGTGAAGAGTGAAGTGAAGTGAAGAGTGAAGTGGAGTGAAGAGTGAAGTGAAGTGAGGAGTGAAGTAAGTGATGAGTGAAGTGATTTGAAAAGTGAAGTGAAGAGTGAAGTGAGGTGAAGAGTGAAGTGAAGTGAGGCGTGAAGTGAAGTGAAGAGTGAAGTGATTTGAAAAGTGAAGTGAAGAGTGAAGTGAAGTGAAGAGTGAAGTGAAGTGAAGAGAGAAGTGAAGTGAAGAGTGAAGTGAAGTGAAGAGTGAAGTGAAGTGAAGAGTGAAGTGAAGTAGAGAGTGAAGTGATTTGAAAGTGAAGTGAAGAGTGAAGTGAAGAGAAGGGTGAAGTGAATTGAAGAGTGAAGTGAAGTGAAGAGTGAAGCGGAGGGAAGTGAAGTGAAGAGTGAAGTGAATTGAAACGTGAAGTGAAGGTGAACGTGAAGTGAAGAGGTGAAGTGAAGTGAAGAGTGAAGTGAAGTGTAGAGTGAGTGAAGTGAAGAGTGAAGTGAAGTGAAGAGTGAAGTGACAGTGAAGAGTGAAGTGAAGTGAGAGAGTGAAGTGAAGAGTGAAGTGAAGTGAAGTGAAGTGAAGGTGAAGTGAAGTGAAGAGTGAAGTGATTTGAAAAGTGAAGTAAAGAGTGAAGTGAAGTGAAGAGTGAAGTGAAGTGAAGAGTGAAGTGAAGTGAAGAGTGAAGTGAAGTGAAGAGTGAAGTGAAGTGTAGAGTGAAGTGAAGTGAAGAGTGACGTGGAGTGGAGAAAGTGAAGTGAAGAGTGAAGTGAAGTGAGGAGTGAAGTAAAGTGCTGAGTGAAGTGATTTGATAAGTTAAGTGGAGAGTGCAGTGAAGAGTGAATTGAAGAGTGAAGTGAAGTGAAGTGAAGAGTGAAGTGCAGTGAAGAGTGAAGTGAAGTGAAGAGTGAAGTGAAGTGAAGAGTGAAGTGAAGTGAGGAGTGAAGTACAGTGATGAGTGAAGTGATTTGACAAGTGAAGTGAAGAGTGAAGTGAGGTGAAGAGTGGGGTGAAGTGAGGAGTGAAGTGAAGTGAAGAGTGAAGTGATTTGAAAAGTGAAGTGAAGAGTGAAGTGAAGTGAAGAGTGAAGTGAAGTGAAGAGTGAAGTGATTTGAAAAGTGAAGTGAAGAGTGAAGTGAAGTGAAGGGTGAAGTGAATTGAAGAGTGAAGTGAAGTGATGAGTGAAGATTGAAGTGAAGGGAAGGGTGAAGTGAATTGAAGAGTGAAGTGAAGGGAAGAGTGAAGTGAAGTGAAGAGTGAAGTGAAGTGAAGAGTGAAGTGTAGGGAGGGGTGAAGTGAATTGAAGAGTGAAGTGAAGGGAAGAGTGAAGTGAAGTGAAGAGTGAAGTGAAGTGAAGAGTGAAGAAGTGAAGTGAAGAGTGAAGTGAAGTGAAGAGTGAAGAGTGAAGTGAAGAGTGAAGTGAAGTGAAGAGTGAAGAGTGAAGTGAAGTGAAGAGTGAAGAGTGAAGTGAAGTGAAGAGTGAAAGTGAAGTGAAGAGTGAAGTGAACGTGAAGAGTGAAGTGAAGTGAAGAGTGAAGTGAAGTGAAGAGTGAAGTGAAGTGAAGAGTGAAGTGAAGTGAAGAGTGAAGTGAAGTGAAGAGTGAAGTGAAGTGAAGAGTGAAGTGAAGTGAAGAGTGAAGTGAAGTGAAGAGTGAAGTGAAGTGAAGAGTGAAGTGAAGTGAAGAGTGAAGTGAGTGAAGAGTGAAGTGAAGTGAAGAGTGAAGTGAAGTGGAGAGTGAGTGAAGTGCGGAGTGATGTGAAGAGTGAAGTGAAGTGAAGAGTGAAGTGAAGTGAAGAGTGAAGTGAAGTGAAGAGTGAAGTGAAGTGAAGAGTGAAGTGAAGTGAAGAGTGAAGTGAAGTGAAGAGTGAAGTGAAGTGAAGGTGAAGTGAAGTGAAGAGTGAAGTGAAGTGAAGAGTGAAGCTGAAGTGAAGAGTGAAGTGATCTTGAACAGTGAAGTGAAGAGTGAAGTGAAGTGAAGGGTGAAGTGAATTGAAGAGTGAAGTGAAGTGATGAGTGAAGATTGAAGTGAAGGGAAGGGTGAAGTGAATTGAAGAGTGAAGTGAAGGGAAGAGTGAAGTGAAGTGATGAGTGAAGTGAAGTGAGGAGTGAAGTGAAGTGAAGAGTGAAGTGATTTGAAAAGTGAAGAGAAGAGTGAAGTGAAGTGAAGAGTGAAGTGAAGTGAAGAGTGAAGTGAAGTGAAGAGTGAAGTGAAGTGAAGAGTGAAGTGAAGTGAAGAGTGAAGTGAAGTGAAGTGAAGCGTGAAGTGAAGTGAAGAGTGAAGTGAAGTGAAGAGTGAAGTGAAGTGAAGAGTGAAGTGAAGTGAAGAGTGAAGTGAAGTGAAGAGTGAAGTGAAGTGAAGAGTGAAGTGGAGTGGAGAGTAATATGAAGTGAAGAGTGAAGTGAAGTGAAGGTTGAAGTGAAGTGAAGAGTGAAGTGAAGTGAGGAGTGAAGTGAAGTGAAGAGTGAAGTGATTTGAAAAGTGAAGTGAAGAGTGAAGTGAAGTGAAGGGTGAAGTGAAGTGAAGAGTGAAGTGAAGTGTAGAGTGAGAGAAGTGAAGAGTGAAGTGAAGTGAAGAGTGAAGTGAAGTGAAGAGTGAAGTGAAGTGAAGAGTGAAGTGAAGAGTGAAGTGAAGAGTGAAGTGAAGTGAAGTGAAGAGTGAAGTGAAGTGAAGAGTGAAGTGAAGTGAAGAGTGAAGTGAAGTGAAGAGTGAAGTGAAGTGTAGAGTGAAGTGAAGTGAAGAGTGAAGTGGAGTGGAGAGTTAAGTGAAGTGAAGAGTGAAGTGAAGTGAGGAGTGAAGTAAAGTGATGAGTGAAGTGATTTGATAAGTTAAGTGTAGAGTGAAGTGAAGAGTGAATTGAAGAGTGAAGTGAAGTGAAGTGAAGAGTGAAGTGAAGTGAAGAGTGAAGTGGAGTGAAGAGTGAAGTGAAGTGAGGAGTGAAGTAAAGTGAAGAGTGAAGTGATTTGAAAAGTGAAGTGAGAGTGAAGTGAAGTGAAGAGTGAAGTGAAGTGAAGAGTGAAGTGAAGTGAAGAGTGAAGTGAAGTGAAGAGTGAAGTGAAGTAGAGAGTGAAGTGATTTGAAAAGTGAAGTGAAGAGTGAAGTGAAGTGAAGGGTGAAGTGAATTGAAGAGTGAAGTGAAGTGAAGAGTGAGTGAAGTGAGGAGTGAAGTGAAGTGAAGAGTGAAGTGATTTGAAAAGTGAAGTGAAGAGTGAAGTGAAGTGAAGGGTGAAGTGAAGTGAAGAGTGAAGTGAAGTGTAGAGTGAAGTGAAGTGAAGAGTGAAGTGACAGTGAAGAGTGAAGTGAAGTGAAGAGTGACGTGAAGTGAAGAGTGAAGTGAAGAGTGAAGTGAAGTGAAGTGAAGAGTGAAGTGAAGTGAAGAGTGAAGTGACAGTGAAGAGTGAAGTGAAGTGAAGAGTGAACGTGAAGTGTAGAGTGAAGTGAAGTGAAGAGTGAAGTGGAGTGGAGAGTTAAGTGAAGTGAAGAGTGAAGTGAAGTGAGGAGTGAAGTAAAGTGATGAGTGAAGTGATTTGATAAGTTAAGTGTAGAGTGAAGTGAAGAGTGAATTGAAGAGTGAAGTGAAGTGAAGTGAAGAGTGAAGTGAAGTGAAGAGTGAAGTGAAGTGAAGAGTGAAGTGAAGTGAAGAGTGAAGTGAAGTGAAGAGTGACGTGAAGTGAAGTGAAGAGTGAAGTGAAGTGAAGAGTGAAGTGAAGTGAAGAGTGAAGTGAAGTGAAGAGTGAAGTGAAGTGAGGAGTGAAGTAAAGTGATGAGTGACGTGAAGTGAAGAGTGAAGTGAAGTGAGGAGTGAAGTGAAGTGAAGAGTGAAGTGAAGTGAAGAGTGAAGTGAAGTGAAGAGTGAAGTGAAGTGAAAAGTGAAGTGAAGTGAAGAGTGAAGTGAAGTGAAGAGTGAAGTGAAGTGAAAGTGAAGTGAAGTGAAGAGTGAAGTGAAGTGAAGAGTTACAGTGAAGTGAAGAGTGAAGTGATTTGAAAAGTGAAGTAAAGAGTGAAGTGAAGTGAAGAGTGAAGTGAAGTGAAGAGTGAAGTGAAGTGAAGAGTGAAGTGGAGTGAAGAGTGAAGTGAAGTGTAGAGTGAAGTGAAGTGAAGAGTGAAGTGGAGTGGAGAGTCAAGTGAAGCTGAAGAGTGAAGTGAAGTGAGGAGTGAAGTAAAGTGATGAGTGAAGTGATTTGATAAGTTAAGTGGAGAGTGAAGTGACAGAGTGAATTGAAGAGTGAAGTGAAGTGAAGTGAAGAGTGACAGTGAAGTGAAGAGTGAACGTGAAGTGAAGAGTGAAGTGAAGTGAAGAGTGAAGTGAAGTGAGGAGTGAAGTAAAGTGATGAGTGAAGTGATTTGAAAAGTGAAGTGAAGAGTGAAGTGAGGTGAAGAGTGAAGTGAAGTGAAGGAGAGAGTGAAGTGAAGAGTGAAGTGATTTGCAAAGTGAAGTGAAGAGTGAAGTGAAGTGAAGAGTGAAGTGAAGTGAAGAGTGAAGTGACTTTGAAACGTGAAGTGACGAGTGAAGTGAAGTGAAGGGTGAAGTGAATTGAAGAGTGAAGTGAAGTGATGAGTGAAGATTGAAGTGAAGGGAAGGGTGAAGTGAATTGAAGAGTGAAGTGAAGGGAAGAGTGAAGTGACGTGAAGAGTGAAGTGAAGTGCAGAGTGAAGTGAAGGGAGGGGTGAAGTGAATTGAAGAGTGAAGTGAAGGGAAGAGTGAAGTGAAGTGACAGAGTGAAGTGAAGTGAAGAGTGAAGTGAAGTGAAGAGTGAAGTGAAGTGAAGAGTGAAGTGAAGTGAAGAGTGAAGTGAAGTGACGAGTGAAGTGAAGTGAAGAGTGAAGTGATTTGAAAAGTGAAGTGAAGAGTGAAGTGAAGTGAAGGGTGAAGTGAATTGAAGAGTGAAGTGAAGTGATGAGTGAAGATTGAAGTGAAGGGAAGGGTGAAGTGAATTGAAGAGTGAAGTGAAGTGAGGAGTGAAGTGAAGTGAAGAGTGAAGTGATTTGAAAAGTGAAGTGAAGAGTGAAGTGAAGTGACGGGTGAAGTGAAGTGAAGAGTGAAGTGAAGTGTAGAGTGAAGTGAAGTGAAGAGTGAAGTGAAGTGAAGAGTGAAGTGAAGTGAATTGAAAAGTGAAGTGGAGAGTGAAGTGAAGTAAAGAGTGTTGTGAGGTGTAGAGTGAAGTGAAGTGAAGAGTGAAGTGTTGTGATGAGTGAAGGGAAGTGGAGAGTGAAGTTTAGTGGAGAGTGAAGTGACGAGTGAATTGAAGAGTGAAGTGAAGTGAAGAGTGAAGTGATTTGAAAAGTGAAGTGAAGAGTGAAGTGAGGTGAAGAGTGAAGTGAAGTGAGGAGTGAAGTGAAGTGAAGAGTGAAGTGATTTGAAAAGTGAAGTGAAGAGTGAAGTGAAGTGAAGAGTTAAGTGAAGTGAAGAGTGAAGTGAATTGAAAAGTGAGTGAAGAGTGAAGTGAAGTGAAGAGTGAAGTGAAGTGAAGAGTGAAGTGAAGTGAAGTGAAGAGTGAAGTGAAGTGAAGAGTGAAGTGAAGTGAAGAGTGAAGTGAAGTGAAGAGTGAAGTGAAGTGAAGAGTTAAGTGAAGTGAAGAGTGAAGTGATTTGAAAAGTGAAGTGAAGAGTGAAGTGAAGTGAAGAGTGAAGTGAAGTGAAGAGTGAAGTGAAGTGAAGAGTGAAGTGAAGTGAAGAGTGAAGTGAAGTGAAGAGTGAAGAGTGAAGTGAAGAGTGAAGTGAAGAGGGAAGTGAAGTGAGGGGTGAAGTGAAGTGAAGAGTGGAGTGAAGTGAGGAGTGAAGTGAAGTGAAGAGTGAAGTGAATTTGAAAAGTGAAGTGAAGAGTTCAGTGAAGTGCAGGGTGAAGTGTAGTGAAGAGTGAAGTGAAGTGTAGAGTGAAGTGAAGTGAAGAGTGAAGTGAAGTGAAGAGTGAAGTGAAGAGTGAAGTGAAGAGTGAAGTGAAGAGTGAAGTGAAGTGAATTGAAAAGTGAAGTGGGGAGTGAAGTGAAGTAAAGAGTGTTGTGAGGTGTAGAGTGAAGTGAAGAGTGAAGTGAAGTGAAGAGTGAAGTGCAGTGAAGAGTGAAGTGACGTGAAGAGTGAAGTGAAGTGAAGAGTGAAGTGAAGTGAAGAGTGAAGTGAAGAGAAGAGTGAAGTGAAGTGAAGAGAAGTGAAGTGAAGAGAGCAGTGAAGTGAGAGTGACGTGAAGTGAAGAGAAGTGAAGTGAAGAGTGAAGTGAAGTGAAGAGAGAGTGAAGTGAAGTGAAGAGTGAAGTGAAGTGAAGAGTGAAGTGCAGTGAAGAGTGAAGTGAAGTGAAGAGTGAAGTGAAGTGAAGAGTGAAGTGAAGTGAAGAGTGAAGTGACAGTGAAGAGTGAAGTGGAGTGGAGAGTCAAGTGAAGTGAAGAGTGACAGTGAAGTGAAGGGTGAAGTGACAGTGAAGAGTGAAGTGAAGTGAGGAGTGAAGTGAAGTGAAGAGTGAAGTGATTTGAAAAGTGAAGTGAAGAGTGAAGTGAAGTGAAGGGTGAAGTGAAGTGAAGAGTGAAGTGAAGTGTAGAGTGAAGTGAAGTGAAGAGTGAAGTGAAGTGAAGAGTGAAGTGAAGTGACAGAGTGAAGTGAAGTGAAGAGTGAAGTGAAGAGTGAAGTGAAGTGAAGTGAAGAGTGAAGTGAAGTGAAGAGTGAAGTGAAGTGAAGAGTGAAGTGAAGTGAAGAGTGAAGTGAAGTGTAGAGTGAAGTGAAGTGAAGAGTGAAGTGGAGTGGAGAGTTAAGTGAAGTGAAGAGTGAAGTGAAGTGAGGAGTGAAGTACAGTGATGAGTGAAGTGATTTGATAAGTACAGTGTAGAGTGAAGTGAAGAGTGAATTGAAGAGTGAAGTGAAGTGAAGTGAAGAGTGAAGTGCCAGTGACGAGTGAAGTGGAGTGCAGAGTGAAGTGAAGTGAGGAGTGAAGTAAAGTGAAGAGTGAAGTGATTTGACAAGTGAAGTGAAGAGTGAAGTGAAGTGAAGAGTGAAGTGAACGTGAAGGTGAAGTGAAGTGAAGAGTGAAGTGAAGTGAAGAGTGAAGTGAAGTGAAGAGTGAAGAGAAGAAGAGTGAAGTGATTTGACAAGTGAAGTGAAGAGTGAAGTGAAGTGAGAAGGGTGAAGTGAATTGAAGAGTGAAGTGACGTGAAGAGTGAAGTGAAAGTGAGAGAGTGAAGTGGAAGTGAAGAGTGAAGTGATTTGAAAAGTGGAGTGAAGAGTGAAGTGAAGTGAAGGGTGAAGTGAAGTGAAGAGTGAAGTGAAGTGTAGAGTGAAGTGAAGTGAAGAGTGAAGTGAAGTGAAGAGTGCAGTGAAGTGAGAGTGAAGTGAAGTGAAGTGAAGAGTGACAGAGTGAAGTGAGTGAAGTAGAAGTGAAGAGTGAAGTGAAGTGAAGAGAGTGAAGTGAAGTGAAGAGTGAAGTGAAGTGAAGAGTGAAGTGAAGTGAAGAGTGAAGTGCAGTGAAGAGTGAAGTGGAGTGGAGAGTAAGTGAAGTGAAGAGTGAAGTGAAGTGAGGAGTGAAGTAAAGTGATGAGTGAAGTGATTTGATCAAGTTAAGTGTAGAGTGAAGTGAAGAGTGAATTGAAGAGCTGAAGTGAAGTGAAGTGAAGAGTGAAGTGAAGTGAAGAGTGACAGTGAAGTGAAGAGTGAAGTGAAGTGAAGAGTGAAGGTGAAGTGAAGAGTGAAGTGAAGTGAAGAGTGAAGTGAAGTGAAGAGTGAAGTGAAGTGAAGAGTGAAGTGAAGTGATAGAGTGAAGTGCAGTGAAGAGTGATGTGAGTGAGAGTGAAGTGCAGTGAAGAGTGAAGTGAAGTGAGGTGAGTACCGTGATGAGAAGTGAAGTGAAGAGTGAAGTGAAGTGAAGAGTGAAGTGAAGTGAAGAGTGAAGTGAAGTGAAGAGTGACGTGAAGTGAAGAGTGAAGTGAAGTGAAGTGAAGTTGACAGTGAAGAGTGAAGTGAAAGTGAAGTGAAGTGCAATCTGAACCGTAAGTGAAGATTTAAGTGAAGTGAAGAGTGAAGTGATTTGACGAAAGTGAAGTAAGAAGTGAAGTGAAGAGTGAAGTGAAGTGAAGAGTGAAGTGAAGTGAAGAGTGAAGTGGAGTGAAGAGTGAAGTGAAGTAGAGTGAAGTGCAGTGAAGAGTGAAGTGGAGTGGAGAGTAAAGTGAAGTGAAGAGTGAAGTGAAGTGAGGAGTGAAGTAAAGTGATGAGTGAAGTGATTTGATAAGTTACGTGTAGAGTGAAGTGAAGAGTGAATTGCAGAGTGAAGTGAGTGAAGTGAAGAGTGAAGTGAAGTGAAGAGTGAAGTGGAGTGAAGAGTGAAGTGAAGTGAGGAGTGGAGGTATCCGTATCCTAGTGCAAGTGCTCTGAAAGTGAAGTGAAGAGTGAAGTGAGGTGAAGAGTGAAGTGAAGTGAGGAGTGAAGTGAAGTGAAGAGTGCCGTGATTTGAAAAGTGAAGTGAAGAGTGAAGTGAAGTGAAGAGTGAAGTGAAGTGAAGAGAGAAGTGAAGTGAAGAGTGAAGTGAAAGTGAAGAGTGAAGTGAAGTGAAGAGTGAAGTGACGTAGAGAGTGAAGTGATTTGAAAAGTGAAGTGAAGAGTGAAGTGAAGTGACGGGTGAAGTGCCTTGAAGAGTGCCGTGCAGTGAAGCAGTGAAGTGAAGTGAGGAGTGAAGTGAAGTGAAGAGTGAAGTGATTTGAAAAGAGTGAAGTGAAGTGAGTGCAGGGTGCAGTGAAGTGAAGCGCTGACAAGCTGAAGTGGTAGAGTGACAGTGAAGTGAAGAGTGAAGTGACGTGAAGAGTGAAGTGAAGTCGAAGTACGACCTGAAGTGAAGACAGAGAGTGAAGAGTGACGTGAAGTGAAGTCGAAGAGTGAAGTGAAGCTGAAGCAGTGAAGACGTCGAAGTGAAGAGAGACAGTGAAGTGAAGAGTGAAGTGAAGTGTAGGTGAAGTGAAGTGAAGAGTGAAGTGGACGTGGACGCAGTTACGTGAAGTCCTAGTGAACGATGCAGTGAAGAGTGAAGTGAAGTGAAGAGTGAAGTGCAAGTGAACAACGTGAAAGTGCCGAAGTGCACGATGACAGTGAAGCTGAATCCTATCAGTGCACTAGTGCCAATCCTCTAATCCTATCCTATCCTATCTAACCTATCCTATCCTCTATCCTATCAAATCCCCTATCCTACCCTCTATCCTATCCTATCCTCTATCCTATCCTATCCTCCTATCCTATCCTATCCTCTATCCTATCCTATCCTCTATCCTATCCTATACTCTATCCTATCCTATCCTCTATCTATTCTATGCTCTACCCTATCCTATCCTCTATCCTATCCTATCTTCTATCCTACCCTATCATCTATCCTATCAAATCACCTAACCTATTCTCTATCCTATCCTCTATCCAATCCTCTATCCTATCCTATCCTATCCTCTATCCTATCCTATCCTCTATCCTATCCTATCCTCTATCCTATCCTATCCTCTATCCTATCCTATCTTCTATCCTACCCTATCATCTATCCTATCAAATCCCCTATCCTATCCTCTATCCTATCGTATCCTCTATCCTATCCTATCTTCTATCCTATCCTATCCTCTATCCTATCAAATCCCCTATCCTATCCTCTATCCTATCCTATCCTCTATCCTATCCTATCCTCTATCCTATCCTATCCTCTATCCTATCAAATCCCCTATCCTATCCTCTATCCTATCCTATCCTGTATCCTATCCAATCCTCTATCCTATCCTATCATCTATCCTCAATCCTATCCTTTCCTGTATCCTATCCAATCCTCTATCCTATCCTGTCCTCTATCCTATCCTATCCTCTATCCTATCCTATCCTCTATCCTATACTTTCGTGTATCCTATCCAATCCTCTATCCTATCCTGTCCTCTATCCTATCCTATCCTCTATCCTATCCTATCCTCTATCCTCTATCCTATCCTCTATCCTATCCTATCCTCTATCCTCTATCCTATCCTCTATCCTATCCTACCCTCTATCCTCTATCCTATCCTATCCTCTATCCTCTATCCTATCCTATCCTCTATCCTATCCTATCCTCTATCCTATCCTATCCTCTATCCTATCCTATCCTCTATCCTATCCTATCCTCTATCCTATTCTATCCTCTATCCTATCCTATCTTCTATCCTACCCTATCATCTATCCTATCAAATCCCCTATCCTATCCTCTATCCTATCGTATCCTCTATCCTATCCTATCTTCTATCCTATCCTATCCTCTATCCTATCAAATCCCCCTATCCTATCCTCTATCCTATCCTATCCTCTATCCTATCCTATCCTCTCTCCTATCCTATCCTCTATCCTATCCTATCCTCTATCCTATCCTATCCTCTATCCTATCCTACGCTCTATCCTATCAAATCCCCTATCCTATCCTCTATCCTATCCTATCCTGTATCCTATCCAATCCTCTATCCTATCCTATCCTCTATCCTATCCTATCTTCTATCCTATCCTATCCTCTATCCTATCAAATCCCCTATCCTATCCTCTATCCTATCCTATCCTGTATCCTATCCTATCCTCTATCCTATCCTATACTCTATCCGATCCTATCCTCTATCCTATCCTATCCTCTATC